>NW_024082203.1:0-290004 GCF_003009895.1 Hyaena hyaena | reverse complement strand
GGAGGAGGGCACTTTGGGGATGAGCACTGAGTGTTATGTAGAAACTAATTTGACAATAAACTATTTGTAAAAAAAAAAAAAAAAAAAAAATACACAGTCTAGCAGGAAGAAGGAAGATTTCCTCTCAGCCCGGCAACAGCAAGCTGCCCTCACCTGTAGGCAATGAGAAGCCACCATCACTTCAAACTCCCATTTTCCTCCAATGAACTTTTGTTCAGAATGTTCCCTCCCAACTTCCTCCTTTCTTCTACAGAAGGATGCCCTCAGTTCTCCAGACTTGCCTGTCGTTCCCCCTAGTTCATATGTCCCAAATGGCAATTTCTTTGCTATTCCTGAATAAACTCATTTGCTGCTTGATAACTTTTGTTGTTTAATGTTTAAGGTTGACCCCTAATAACCTAAGACTCAAAAATTTGTAGGATACATTTTTCAGGAGAAATACTTCATTCCATATCAGTTTCCCATCCTGGGTACTGAACACACTTCTCCGTGTCTTTCCACATCTCTTTCCATCAACTCCTTCCTCAGGCAACATGTAATAAGGGAGACAAACCCAGCAGGGAGGGAGGGAAATGCATCTCCGGAACAAAAGCCATTTAGTGCCTTTCAAAGGCGCACAGGTTCTTCTTGGTCTCGGTGACAGAACACCAGAAGAAGCTACTGACTCCATTAACTACCTGAAATATGTCGTATCTATGCCTCCAAGCAAACTTACAATAGAGACATCAAACTAATTGGGAATTGGGAAACAGAGTTCTCACGCATCATCTCTTCTTGTCCCACAAGCACCAGTGAAACACACGCACATGCATGCACGCGCGCACACACACACAGACGCTCAGTGAACTTGGACATAATGTCAGCTTTATGTGTGGGACACACATATATATAGGACACACATATATATAGGACACACACACACCAAGAATCTTAAAATTTGAGTATTGGCCAAGCAGATGTGGCCAAAGGATAGACTCCTCTTCTAGGTCCCTATCAGCAACTTTTCCCCCTAGACCAGTTCTTGCTTCTCACCTCTCCCACCTCACCCCAGAGCAAACTCCCCACGCCAGAGCAAACATCCTCACCCTGAGGATGCCAGTGCCTTAAAGCCAAGATGCCACGTCACATTCTACCGCCTTGGGTCAGCCCCAGTTCAAGCCAAGTTTGGTTTTGGACATTGCCTGCCCTTCTCTGGGGGTGAGAGGTGCAACACTGCTGCCTGGCACAGTTCTGCTCAGTCCTACCTTGGTCCCCTCTTTCTGCTGGTAAGAGCTTGGCCGACTGCATACTGGCCGGGGCATCTCCTTGGGTTGCTGAGCTGATGAGGAAGTGTCAAGATGAAAGGGAGAGCACCCCAATGTTGACTGAATTAACAGTAAGCTCTTCTTTGCTACAATACGACCCCAAGCTTCCCTTCCAGAGTGATTCTCCCTTTGTCATCCATGCTCCAAGGAAATTACACTGACTTCTACAAAACACGGTGGCTCTTCCATCTCCTTGTCTTTGCATATGCTGTTCTCTCAACCTGGGATACCTGCCACTGCCCTACCTGTCATCCTCAATCCCAGCTTAAATGCTATTTCCTTCAAATAGCCTCCACCTCCCACCCACATGTAAATGCCTTCTCCTGGTGGGCAAGCTTAATGCTGTTCTGACATTCTTACAGGAAAGCTCCCAACTTGTATGGTTTGCTCCATGACCAAGACAGTAATAGTGACACCAAAACCAGAACAGGGTGAGAGATGGGTACGTAGGAATCAAGGACAGGAAGTCTGTGCATTAGCTCTGGAATAAAAAATATGGCCTAAGAGAAATCCACAGGTGAGTATCAGGAAATCAGTCCCAAGTGCATTTCCCCCATAGACTAGAAGCTCCTAGGGGAGTGGGGACCAATTTCTAGTGTAGAGCTTGGCATTTGGTTAGTGCTCAATGAATGGGTCAAATGGAAAAATGAATGGATGAATGAGATGCATAATATCGAAGCTGGAATGAGCTTAAACAAGGTGTGAGAAAACACTAGTTAATGAGGTTTGTTCAGATGAATTCTCATCAGCAAGTTTTCTTGACTGGTCCCTTTTCAAAGGCTAAGATGCTGCCTCTTCAGGAAATCTGCCTGAAGCTCACAGAGCAGGCAATGACAGAGGGGCAGGGGTGGCAAGCGAGGGCCCAGGGGACCAGAAGTGTAAGGAATCCTGGCTGAGAGGCACCTTCCACCTCTGACTCTTCCCCTCCTACTCTGGGGAGAAGCCCTTCCCTAGTCCAGTATCTGGTACTCAAATAGCCACTCAGGTAGCAGATACTGTTCTCCTGCAGAACTACTTCTAGGATTTTCATAAATTCCTCCTGCTACCACCTTCCAAGGCTCCCTGGGACTCCAGGATGCTCTGGAGGGAAGCACACTCAGAGCTACTATCAACAGGCTCACAAACTCCTATATTGAAAAATGATGCACAGGAAGGACCAGAACGTAGCAGATGGGGAGAGCATGTTTGCAAAAGCTAAGTGTCTGTGATGGGTTTCCTCTCTTGTCTCCGCCTTGATGTGGAATCACCAACTCTGTGCTAAGCTAGTGGAATAGCCTTGACTCTAAGGGAATCTGAACATTTTTTATGCTTAGCTGTTCCAGCCGTAAAGATTTTTATCCTATTACTGCTAAGTGACGACTACAAGGAGAGAAATGATGATGATCTTTGGCAGCCATGCCAACCGAGTAAATACAAGGAGGGGAGAAACGTGATCCCAGACTGAACCACTGCCCCTTCATTTCCTGGGATGAAAAGGAGCAAAGGAAAAACATCTTCCTGGTGAGATGTATCGAAGTGTGGAATTTTCCCTCCAGACAAGAGATGGGTATCCCACTGTTTGAGCTATTTAGCACTGCGCTGGACAAAGGCTGGGAGAGTATGCTGAGGGGAACCATCAAACCCAGCTGGCCAGGAGGAGGTGACCTAATGAGGCTTCCCAGCTGTAACGCCTTGCAGCTCACAGCTCATGGGCACAGTCCACCCTACCACCTGCTCCCCTGCAATCAAAGCAAACCCATAATAAGTATTGCTAGGCAACAGCGGAAATATATGTTTGCGCTATCAAAATATTTCCTCCCTTCTTGAGGGGTGTGCCTCTGTTAATGGCTTCTTGTCTGCCAGATGTTTTATGTGCTACTTGGATGATGCCAAATCCAGCTGTAATCACCAAAATGTGGTGACAGCAGTAGGGGTGGGACACCCGGAAAATGAGGACTATTTGTTGGACCAGTCAGTGCTTGATCAACAGGAGAGCTCCCCTGGGAAATCTCCTCAGACTCACCCCAGGTAGACTCTATCTCTTCCTTACACTGAAATAGTTATCTGTGGCCCACTACACCCACCCCCTGATACAGAGAGCCACGTCTTTATCCTCGTGACCCCACAGGGCCGAGGAAGTGCCCTGGGAATTAATGCTCTTGTAGGCATTAACAAGACTGTGGGTCTCAGGGGGAAAATATGGCAGTAAGTCGCTCTGATGCAAGCGCAACCATTGGGTTTCCATGGAGGCGAGTGGGAGAGGCCAGTGCATGTATGCGGATGCATCTGGAATGAGAAGACCAAGCACAGAATACACTTAGGTACAACTGCAGCAACTTATGCCCTCATAAAACTTCAAGGCTATCTAGTCCAAGTGCCTTGAGAATACAGAGCTAAGAAAGGGGCAGGGATGTGTGGAAGGCTACTGCTGGTCACCTGGTCTCCGTGCCTTTCACAGGCCCAGGACCAGGGAGGGGGAAACTGAGTCATGGCCAAGATGTGTCTAAAGGCTTATAACAGCAGGTTTCAATCTCAAGGCCATAAAGACTGTGTTAGGTCAAATGTGGGTGGGTACAGGAAGGTTAGACTGTCAAACCCAAAGGATGAATGAGCAGGGGATCCACTTGAAACCATAGTTACTCACTTTCTAAACTGTCCTGGGTGTGGACACCACTCACTGGCACCCTCACAAAGCCCAGGAATGGGGAGCTCCAAGCCTGCCCTGCTGGCCTTGGCCATTCCACTCTCCAGGGCAACCTGGCCATCTCCACACAATACCCTATGCTCCCTGGCTCAGAGGACCAAAAGAACAAGGTGACGGTTCCATTCTGTATGGGGAAATGAAGTCCCTGGCCTCTCTGGGGCTGCATTCCCATGCTGCCACGCCATGACGTACTGGTCAGGGGCTCCAC
Source organism: Hyaena hyaena (assembly GCF_003009895.1). Taxonomy (NCBI): domain Eukaryota; kingdom Metazoa; phylum Chordata; class Mammalia; order Carnivora; family Hyaenidae; genus Hyaena; species Hyaena hyaena. The sequence goes on along the minus strand of NW_024082203.1, from coordinate 285,809 downwards.
GCCGCCAGTGCGTATGGCTTTTCCATTGGCCCAGCCACCTGTTGGGTGAAAACTTTGGGAGCCTTGTCCTCTCCGCACCCACCTGCTGCCTCACTCAGTCTCACAGCATCTTTGGATTCCTAAGCGATGCCCCCCAACACCCGCCTCTCAGTAATGCTTGCTCTAATGCTCAGCTAATAGTTCTGTCTCAGGCGCTGTCCACACGCATACTATAAATCAGAATCCAATTACTGTGGTAAGAAAATTGGAAGCAAATTTAATAAGCTCAGGCCACTCCCCCATGCTGTTTCTTCACTCTTCTCTTTCCAGTAATGAGAACTCTTTAAGGGAAAACACCTTTTTTCCTTTCACTGAGTCTGTTCTCCTGCCCCCTCATCTAAAACCCCCAAGGATGGAGGGAGAGGACAAAGGGGGCTTCTTCTTGGCTCTCTTTCCCTCTTTGCACACGAGGCAGATGGGAGGAAGTAGCCAAGTGTCTCTGCAGGCTTAACCTCCCTCTCATTTGTTCAACAAACGTTTCTTGAAATCCTCTCCTATACCAGGCTCTGTAGTAGATGTTAGCAAAGATGGGCCTTCCCAGAAGGCCTGAGGCCTTGTCCTGCTGCTGGGGCTGATAATGCATGTTGATGTTTCCCTCTTGAGAACTGAGCTAACAAGTGGGGCTGGCTTAATGGCAATGGCTCTCACTGCAGCTTTGCCCCTCAGGAGACATCCAGCGACATCTGGAAACATTTTCAGGCGTCACAATGTGGGGGCTACTATCGGCATCTAGTGGGTGGAGGCCAGAGATGCTTTCCAGCATCCTACAATGCACAAGACAGCATCACGGCAAAGTAGGATCCAGCCGCAAATGCCAACCACTGATCAAATCCCTGGTCTATAGGATAGAGGCCACCAGCGGCCACAACTGGTCAGATCTGCAGCAGGCAGGGCCCCAGGACTCTGCAGGGAGGCCCCAGGCCCTGCACCAGGATGAAGTCAAGACACAGGGAGGCTGGAATCACAGGTTTAAGGGACTTAGCTGGGGGTTTTAACATCCTGGACACAGACTCCCTGGGAGGCGAGTACTGGAAGTAGGAGATCCTGGAGACAGAAGGTCATCCCCGCCGTGGGGCCCATCTGAGGGAAGAACACTGGGCTTTGCTGGCTTTGCTGGGATTGTCATTAGCACAAGAGTGATCTGGCCACAGGGTTGGCCCCATACCAGACCTAGCCTGGAGATGGCCTCTCCTGGTGCCAGCCTGGGGCTTTGCACATGGTTGGAGCTTAACACCCCTGCCATGGCAGCCTGGTTCCCTGCACTGGCCTTCATTCCCAATCACTTGTCCTCCCTGCTTCCTGCTCTTTCAGGTCACAATCCACAAATCTGAAGTTCTCTGAGCAATACAACCCCAGCTCCCACAGGGGCAAGGTTACTGCCTTGAGGCAGACATATGGCTGAGAGCCTTTTCTTCTCCGTCTTCCCAAAGGGGGCCTGGATTTTGTCTAAATCCTCTCTCCTCTTGCTGTCAGGCTAGCAGATCACACTTACTTCACAAATGCAACACACCACAGAGGGCCCTGAAGAGGACCTGGTAAGCGTAGATCATTGGCAATGGTCTCCGTTCTTCCCCCACAACCAGCACATATGTCCAGCCCTCATAAACTGCTTTCTTTTCTGTCTCTCAGATCGCAGACCAGGGTGAACGCAGAAATGTGTCCTGCTCAGCACACTCCCCTCAAACCTGTCTACTCAGTGAACCCCCACCACAGGCCCTCCTTCTGCAGGTTGGGGTCCAGGCCTCACCGGGCTGCACCCGCTGCTTTCTTGGCAGGAGGCATCCATTAGTCCTTCTGCAGGGTCTTGCCATCTGGACTCAGGACAAGGAGGGACCTTCCTGAGACCAGTGTGCCATCTCTGCCTTCTGTGTTCTCTTTGCTGTTTTCCTACATGTAGTCTCTACTCCAGGAAATCAAATGATCTGATTTTTAAAGAAAATTTTATCAGATGGCAAGAACAGGATATGTGCCGGGCAATTTTAATAGCAATAATACAACAGGGTGCCTGGGTGGCTCAGTTGGTTAAGTGGCCGACTTCAGCTCAGGTCATGATCTCGCAGTTCGTAGGTTCTAGCCCCCTCAGGCTCTGTGCTGACAGCTCAGAGCCTGGAGCCTGCTTCAGATTCTGTGTCTCCCTCTTTCTCTGACCCTGCCCAACTCATACTCTGTGTGTCTCTCTCTCAAAAATAAATAAACATTAAAAAAAACAATACAAGACTGTGACTTTAAGAAGCGTTCAGGCCGCCAGCATGGAGTGTTCGAGGCACAGCCGGTGCCTGCCCTGGATCTCCGGCTGTGGGGGTTTTCCTGCTGCTAAGGAAGAGTCTCCTGGGTGCCAGGTGCCATAAGGGGAGAGTTAAGTTTACAAACCCTCCAAGTTAGGAGAAGCCACATGTGACTTATAGCTCTGGCTTTTATTTCTTATTTAAAAAAATGTTTAATGTTTGTTTGTTTGTTTATTTATTTATTTTTAATAGTTTATCGTCAAGTTGGTTTCCATATAACACCCAGTGCTCATCCCCACAAGTGCCCTCCTCCATGCCCATCTTCCCCCTTCCCCTCCCCCCCTCCCCCATCAGTCCTTGGTTTGTTCTCAGCATTCAAGAGTCTCTCATGGTTTGCCTCCCTCCCTCTCCCCCACTATTTCCCCCTTTCTTCTCCCCCGTGGTCCTCCGTTAAGTTCCTCCTAATCCTGTTTATTTATTTTTGAGAGAGACAGACAGAGCGTGAGTAGGGGAGGGGCAGAGAGAGAAGACACAAAATCCGAAGCATTGTCCAGGTTCTGAGCCATCAGCACAAAGCTGGACGTGGGACTCGAAAGTACAGACTGTGAGATCAAGACCCGAACTGATGTTGGACGCCTATCCAACTGAGCCACCTGGGTGCCCCCACTCTGGCTTTTGTTTATGTGGGGAAACCAGGACTCCAGCTCTTTTTATGAATGGTGGTCATTGACAAGGCCTGGCTGAGCTGCTGCACGGGATACATGCTGTATAAGTCATGGTTTCTGAGTCGTATGGCCTTGTTGGGGAAACTGAGTCCACCAGCCTTCACAGACTGCCAATCTAAGCACCACCAGACTGGCCGGCCTCCTAAGTCATGAAAATTCGTCTTGCCCTGCTCATAAACCCTGGTGCCCGCAAGTGGGTACCCCTGGACCTGAGCAAAGGTGGGAAGCTATGAAGCTCAAATGAGCCACACAGCTTCTCAGTATAACCATGCCTTCAAGCCCCTCTACCCCACACATGCCAGTCTGCCATTTGGAGCTGGTGCAAAGTGAAATTCCTGCAGGAAGACACAAACACGTGGCCCCGCTGGCACAGCTGGGTCTCCCAGTTGTGGGCCAGAAGGCCAGCACAGAGGACCTGGGGTTGAGGCTGACCTGCTGACTCAGGCCTCACCAGGGAGCAAAGGGCCACTTAGACTCCAGGAAGGATTGGTAATAGGCAACGTGCCTTCCCAAAGGCTCTTCCTGCTGAGAAAGAACCTTTATGCATTCTTCCAGGCCTGATCTCTGCAGATGCGGCCACCAACCTGACTTCCCAGGGGTCTGCCCATCCTGTCCTCCCTCCTTTTGAAAGCCGGGTCAGGCCTTGGAAATCTGCTACAGGGCCCAGGCTATAGCGTCTTTAGTGTTCCATGATTTCGTGGTGACCACTGGTTGAGGAGGGCCAGGTGCGGGTGCAAGGGGCTCCCACATTCTCCCTGCAGTTGCTTGGGGATGGCTCACAGCCATAAGTAGCACAGAGTGGAAACGACCACATCACAAACACTTTAGCAGCCAGCCGGCAACGGACAGTTTGCCTGCCCCATTGCTGGCATCCGCACCATGCAAATCAAGCTGCTGTTGCTCTGTCATGACCACAGGGAAGGGCGTAGAGTAATAAAGGAGGAGAACAGGGAAGTACCTCAAATGGCGAGTGTCCGGGACAGCCCGATTGCTGGAGATCCGCTCGCTTTCCCGCTGGTTGAAAGCATACAGCTTATAGGGATCGTCACCAATGCGCCACTTTTTGGCATTCAGATACCGCCGCTCATCAAACTGGTCCCACAGGTCTTCCCAGTCAGTGTCCAAATTCTGTGTGTCACAAACGGGCAGTCTGTGAGAATGGCTCCCTGCCCTCCACCAGCCCTGTCTGTCTGTCAGCGCCCAACTGCAGAGAACGGATTTTTCCTGCACTGTTTAGTCGAAGATGGGGCCAGAGGTAGGACGTTAATAACATCAGCAATAATAACAAACAGAACAACACAAGGAAGGCAGGTACCATTTATTCAGCGCTATGTAGCAGGTGCTGTACGAGAACCTTTGCTCACTTCTTAGAGTAGTTCTAAGAGGTGGACAGCTCTTGTATTCCTGTTACACGGACAAGGCAACGACCTGAACAGACTAAGAACCTAGCTCAGGATGTCGCAGTTTGGAAGTGGCAGGGCTGGGACTTGGGTCCTAGTAGCCTGACGCCACAGGCCAGCTCTCCAGAGTAAGTTGAGAACATCTGGCTGAAAACACCCAGGAGCCAGTACATAGCAGGTGCAAAATGGCTGTCATTCCTCCCTGTGCCACAGGAAGGGATGAGAAGTAGGAGATCTACCTATAATGGTGTTCTACCCACCACATGGAGCCCAGTGTGTTCCCTTCTTCCTCCAACCTAGGAACCCGTGATTGTTTTTAAGACGCATCAATGTGGGAACAAGTAATCCCCTCCCTGTATGCGGAGATGTCACTTTAGAATGTATACAGGGGCTTCTGTATTCAGGATCTTGTTTCATCCTCCATAAACTCTCTGTGTGGAGCTGGGAAGACAAGTTTTCACAAGGGTTACAGGCTCGTCTGCACAGGTGGATGGTGGCAGAGCCCAAAGCAGAGCTCAGTCTCCTGGGCCCCCTGGGGCATTCACACAGCAGAGGAGGCAAGGGGCTTTACCCGGGGAGGGGACTGCTCCTGCCCAGAGCCAGGCTGCCTCATCTGCCCAGCCCACACCACCTCCACAGCCAAGCAGAGACTGTCCACACAGCCAGCAAACTGTGGGCTTCAGAGCCTCCATAAGCTGGATGCTTCCCTCGATGGCCACTGCTCAGTGGATGCTGGCACCGTCACCCCTAGCAGAGAGCCATTCAGCCCTTTCAGGTTCACCAAAGCAAAAAGAACTCTGTATCTCTGGAAAGAACCAATTGGCCAGACTCTGCCCTGGGATGTGGGGGCTGGGGCTCTCAGGTCTGGCATCATCACCAAAGATGAGATGCTCACTTATGTGTTACTGACCCTAGTCGCTGTGTGGTTATGAGAAGCTGCATGGGTACTGTCCATCTCGTCACTGACTAGGATGCACTCTTGTAGGTGGGGAGTCCCACAAGAAGCCCAGGGCAGGCCCCGCACATGCTATGGCAGGCTCTCTACCCCCAGAAGGCAGCTCAGAGTGGTGGCTTGCCAGGGTACACATTTATCTCAGACACCACTTGATTTTATCTAGTAATTGATCTCTCTCATTCTCTCTCTCTCTTTCTGTTATCTCCTTTTGAAACAGCATTCTCCTGCTAATAGCACAAAATGAAGCTTTGGAAACCAGCGATTTTTATCCAATAATTGATTTTATTAATGTCCTGGGATACTGCTGCTATACAAGGAGTGGAGCATGAGACCCCCAGCCTGTGCTGTGCAATGCCACAGCCCCACAGCTGTCACCCGTGCTCAGAACATCACCACTGAGCAACCCTGACATCCTCCTTTGTAGAGAAGGGCCATGGGGTTCTGCACCATCTCCCACTGGCTCATTCCCAATTAGGTTCTTCTGCAATTGTCTACGTGGTGAGCTCCTACAGAGCTTTGTGCTGTGGAGGGGAGATGCAGAGATGGAAGGTCCAGCTCTGGATGGGGCTGCAAGACTGCAGAGAGACATGCATTAAGACACCTATAACACCTACACCAGAGGGGTGAGGGAAATGGGGAGGGCTTCCTGGAAGAAGTATCAAATGAATAGTGCTTGAAAAATGAGCAGGGAGTTGGCTTTGCTTAAGAGGAGATGGGAGGGAAAATACATGAAAACCCGGATAGAAGACTGGAAGACTCCGAGGAGGGAGAACTTATTCAGAGAATGGCTAGCTCAGGGATGGGGAGGCCCAATGAGTGAACTGCAAAGAGCACATAAGTGAAAGAAAATTCTGGAACACAGCTGGGTCTGTATGAAGCGGGTCAAGAGAAAAGGTATCTGGCCATATGTGCGCGATTAAGTGGAAGGAAGAGACGCCGCAAGGAGCCCAGTTGGGAGGTGACCTCAGCCATCTAAGGCGGTGGGAAGGAAAGCCCAAACTGGGGCCGTGCTGGGGTACCACTGGACAGCTCCATGCAGCAGCTGGAGAAACAGCGGAGGGGCAGGCCCTGTAGAGGCATGGGGGCTGTAAACACCTCTTGGCCTCATCCCCTACTCTCTGTTCACACCAGACCAGGCCCAGGACCAAGAGGGCATAAGGCCAGATTGTTTGCTCGGCCCAGCGATCACCACCTTCAGGGCAGTGAAGCAGTGAAGCACCTTGGACATCCCAGCCAGGGATCTGCCTCCTTGGGGATGGTGCCATGGGAACTGGGACTTTGGCCTCCAGGAAGCCTAGAGCCAGAGTAACAGCCTGGCTGGCGAGAAGAACTGAACGATCAGGAGTCAAAGGAATCCTTGGAGGGGACTGCTCCCTCCGATGGTCACATGCGCAGAGCTGTTTCACACTTTGCTGCGCTGGGATCTACTGGGTTGGGGGCGGAGGGGGTGGGCATGGTGGAGAGAACTCCCTGCATTGGGAGCTTGGTTCTCCTATAATGATATCTGGATGTATTAGATAATAGTGAGTCTGTGTTTAAAATAATAACACTACCATCTGAATAGCAATTTCTATTTTACAAGCCAGCTTGCACACAGTGCCACTGAATGCACACACAACTCCTTCTAGACAGGGAGGGATGGGAAGAGACAGGCGAGCTGGCTGGCTTGCCCAAGCTTGATGGCTTGTAAGTGAAGGGACTGGTGACTGCATCCTTCCCAGAACCTCCCAACGTCTCGGTCTGTTGTTTTACCATGGAAACAGATCAGGGGTACCTCCTCTGCTGAGACTGAGTGGGCAAATAAAGACACCCCTCCTCCCCTTGAGGAGAGAAGTGGGGGGCACACCCAAAGGAAGGGCCACTCTTTCCCTGCCAGCCCCCATATCACAGTGGCGGTAGCCCTCCCAGGATTTCTGAAGGGTCCCAGATGCCGCCAGATACTTTCAGTACTAATTTGGAGTTGGCCTCCAAGCTCTTCAATGCATGAGTCCCCATACTCAGCCTCTGCAAGTCCAGAGTGCAGCACATGGTATCCAGGTTTTGGATTTCTTGCTTCCTGGCCCACGTGGCCATCTGGGACAGTGCCTATACACACATTTTCACCTCTGCAAACTTTCCTATTACAGGAAGAGATACTCCTCTCCTAAACAAGAACACACACCCATGAGCCCCCACGAGGCCCCACCCCAGGGCCATGTCCCCTCCTGCATGGCCCTCACCACCACTCAGCCTGCCCTTTCCCCAGCAAGACACACACACTTGACTTTCTCACCAGAATTTACTCAGTCTAGAGTGTGTGTGTGTTTCCAACGGTAAGCACGATGCCACACACAGATAATGAAGACAATCTTTTCAACAGAAATATACCTGATTAAGTCAGCCAAACCTCAGCTTAGATAATTTGGCACCAAAGACGAAAGGTCAGAAGCACATCTAAGTGACTTCATTTCTTTCCTCCCACCATGCTTTCATGAGCCACCCCCAGCCCCATTTCCTCTGTCCTGCTCTTCTTGTTCTACTTTCACAGTGTTATTTTGCTCTAATGCTATTAGAGCTGATTATTTGGCTCTTTATTATTTTCCACTAATGCTTCTGTCTCCCTCTCTCCTTTCCCAAGTTACCATTTCTCTTGTCACCCTGTTTCTTCCTTTTCATCATCAGAATGAGAACATCTCTATCTCTTGATGATATTCTGAACAGGTGCTGATCCTTAAAGCTTCTCAAACTTACCCTAGATAAAAGGAATAATACTTTGAGGGGTACTCATCACATGTTGTACACATTTACATCCATCCTCATAATCACAGAAGCCAGTTTGACCATTCTCATTTTACAATTGAGGAAACCAAGGCAGAGAGAGATTCAGTGACTTGCCCAATGTCACATAGGTAGCATGTGTGAGAGCCAGGATTTGAACCCACGTAGCCTGGCTCCAGCTGCTATGCTCCCAGCTGTTAGGGGACACTGCCTTATCGCAGCCTCATTGCTATCTTCTTGGGTCACCTTCAAAAACTATCTAGGTGTTTCCCATCATTTTTCTCAGGCAACTTCTTTCTCTGCATAGAGATCTTCCTCTCTCAAAGGATCTCTGTGCCCCCTTCACCATCACCCCACCCATCTATAACTCTCCTTTCTGGGCACCCAGTCTCCACCAAGCCATGGCAGGAAGGGTACAAGACTGTAGGCAGATTCCTGTGGGAAGGTTGGAATGTGCTAGGCTAACACACAGGAGATCAGAAGTGAAAATAATGAAATAACTTATTATTTAAAGAGGAGATAATTCATCTATCCATCCAATGTTTGAAACTCCAGCATAACATTCCATTGTCCAGTGGATGTCCCTCCTGGGTCCCGACAGGGACACAAAGGTCCCAAGTAGCTCACTCCAAGCTTCAAAAGACTACAACTTCTAGAAGTTTCCTTCTAATACTGAACCAGAATCTGTCTCCTGGCAATATCTCCCTTCTGGATCTGTTTTTTTCCCCCCAGAGCTATTTGATACAACTCTAATCTTTCTCATCCCTTTTGGATATTTAGCTGCAACTACTGCATCTTCCAGGGCTTACTCCCTGGTACCATCATCACAGGAGAGATACAACTCCAAAATGGACATAGAGGAGTGCAAAACATACATTAAAGGGTCCAGGAGAACAAGACCAATGAAAATCTGATAGGGTTCATTGAAGAACTCAAACACTCCAGAAAACCTTTCCATACATGTAGTAAGAGAAGAGGAACCATTGCTCACGATAGAGTAACTTTTATATCCAGGCTTGCTACATCAAAGCTGTTCCCTGAATGCTATGCCTTTGGTAATGTCTGCCTTTTATCAGAAACCCAAAACTAATCCCCCTTGTCAGAACCTCAGAGGAGAGCAATGAATGAGGTGCCCCCCAAATTATTTCTAATTCGTACAAAACCTAACATACAATGAAAACTGTAATCCCCATTTCCAAAAGAGGAAACTGAGGCACGGGAAGATATATGGTCTGCCTGAGTTTGCACAGCTGAGAGGTGTCTGTCCGAAAGCCAGTAGACCTGGGCCAGGTTCTAAGCCTGCTGTGGACACTGCAGTTTTGTGTGCAGTGACAGCCCCACGGCGTCCCTCCTTTTTGCCCTGAGAGGCTTCTGCTTCAGGCACCTCAGCAGACCAGACACTCACGGGGCCTTCATACAACTAGATCCTTCATTGAGGACAACAAATGTGTTTTAAAAACGTATTTCTGGACTTGCTATAAGGAAAATCTTCAGTGTGAGAGGCGGGGCGAGGCCAGGGGAATATACTGGGTGTTAAAACTAGAGCTGGGAGTTGAATGGTAAGCAGATGAAATGTGACGCTGCCCTGAGGGTAAAGGTCATTGAGAAGGTAAACCTTGACTCCCCCAAAATGGAGAAACTGAAGCCAAGTGTTCTATAAGTAAGGCCAGGAAGAGGGACTAAGTGGTCCCAGATCAGATGTAGCCTTGACTCCCAGCAGAAGCAAATGGGAATCCTATTTAGAGAAAAGCAGCTCCAATTGAGAACCCCAGGTTTCCCACAGAGCTCATCAAAAGGTGAAATCACAATAAAAGAAGAGCAGACAGCCAGGGAAACAAGCCACTGTAAGTGAGAGTTAGTGGAAATTATAAACAACAGATTTAGATCTTCCAAAGACTGCAGATGCAAGAATTATGGATACAAAATAAAGCGTAGCTGTAGATAAAATGGTTAAAATATTGAATAAAAAAATGAGCAAAGAACAAAAGCTCATTGAGAAAGAACCAAGGATAACTTTTAGAAAGAAAAAAGTATAACAATGATTGAAGGTCAATATCAAACAGGCAAAACAGAAATGATTCTAAGTATCTGCAGAGTTTTTTCACTGGAATGCTGCATTTGTATTGCCCCTGTGAAGTAGGCAGGCCAGTTGTGTTGGTCCCATTTCACAGATGAGAAAACTGAGGCTCAAGGAAACAAAGGAGCTTGCATAAGACCACATAGATCGTGAGTTTGCTATGAACACTCTAACCCAGGACTGTTGACTTCAAGGCTTGTGTTCCCTCAACATCCTAAAAAGTTTCATCCATCCAGGGCCACTTTTTACCTCCTTGCTGGACAGTCCATAAAAATGTAGAAGTATCTGGTCACCTCGGTACTGTTCTAATCTCCACCCAGCCGGGGACTGACCGTATTTTTCCAAGGGTCAGTCCAGAGAGTGAAGAGGACAGCACAATCTCTAAATCCTTCCTAGAGTGAACGGTCTGGGAAGGGAAAGGCTCTGGGAACAGACTCTTTCCAGTGTAGGACAAATCCTAAGAAACAAGGAAGGGGCTGGTGCTCACTGGGGCTCATGGCAAAAGAAAGAGCTGGAAAATCCTTTTCCCTCATCTAGGGACAGCACATCAATTATGGATTATTAGATAAGATCTTCATTTTAATATTTCCACCATGTATTATCACCTCTTCCTCTCGCTGGAATTCTGTCTTGGGAGTTATTTAACTGATGTGCAGAAATCTAAATTTAATTTATTATGATCTAACTCACTTTAGAAGCCAAATTACCCTGCACTGGAGAAGGATCAAGTCAATATCCCACTTGGCTTTCTATTTATCTTCTGCAGGGTTTTCTCTCCTCTTCAGTATTCATTTTATCTCGGGTGCTGGTAATAAATTTAAATTTTCCTTCAAATTAGGCAATTGCTCCTTCAATGCTGGAGTTTAATGGTTAGTATTAATTATATGAAAGTCACTCCTTAAGGAACTTGATAGATGGAATGGACATATAATCGAGGGGGAAAGGGCTATTTCTCGGACCAAATGAGGCAGCATGTAATCAGCAGGGATGAGTTTACTCTTCTATTCTAGCTCTTTCCATTTCTTCCCCATTTTCCTTTCACAACTCCTCCCCCGCGGCCCCCGCCCCTCCCTGCAGAGCCAGGTGGCTACAAAATGAGCCTGCTGGGAGCTGCGTGCTGTGGCTTCTCGGAGCCCCTGGAGGGTCGGCCAGCCTGGAGGCCAAGCCTAGAACCTTCTCTGATGCTGGCTTCTTTCTCCATCTGCTTCCAATTACTCTCACCAAACCTCTGACAGCAAGAACCACCACCTCCCAGCCCTCTGCTCCCTGCCACTGCCCAGTATACACACACCACCTGTATCCCAACTGCACACTGCATGCAAATATGGCTTTGAGCTTTCTGGAAGAGGAGAAGTCCTGATAATTATTATAATTGCCTGAAAACTCCAACTGTGAAATATAATATGATTAATAGAATGGACAGAAGCCCAGCTTTTGTTTCCGGAATAGAAAAAAAGAAACTCACACAATTTGGACTTTATATGGAGATTAATTCGCTTACTAATTAGCATGAGAGGGAGGTACCAGGGAAGTGTAAGTCTGCGTGACTGGGGAAGAAGGCCTGGCTTCCCCGCAGGTGCCTGGGTATGTGAACACTCACGCTGATGCGTCTGCTCCCTTCCTACCCAAAGTCCTATAGATTCTACACCCAGAGCCCCTTTATGTGGACACGCATCTCTAATTGATGATTGCTTGCTGAAAGAATACCTCCCAAATGCTGGTGGGCATGAGGGCGGAGAGGGAGCTGGCCCTACTCACATTCACTTCCACATCCTCTTCTTTCTGTTCAAAGACTGGTACAATAAGCCAGGACTGGAACACCAGGAGCCTCCCCCCTTCGAGATCTTGAATCCAGAGAGCAAGAGATCAGGAGGGGAGACAGCCAGGTACTCCCACGGGGCTCAGGAGAAAGAGGGTTTGGTGTGGTGGACTGCACGGTGGCAAAAGGAGATGCATTTGTCCACAACCCGGAGACTGATGCTGGTGGAGAACATGCACTTAGAGATAGAACCAGTGCCCAGGGGAGCCTGAGCAGAGCATCTGGACTTGGGAAGAGAAGAGCTGGAAATGGGCTTAGGAAAGGAAGCCTCCAGCTGGACAGAGCATGACACTGCAGCTCACTGTCTCTGGTGCGGACAGTTGAGTCGCCTTGGGTGCCTGGTCACCTCATCAGACCGAGGGCAGGCCTGCAAGGGCGATGCTGTAGCCATCTTCCAATGCAGCCACAGGGGTCTCTAGTAGGACTGAGACGGGGCGAGGTCAGAGCCTCACCCCACGGGAAGCAATTTCTAGAAGGAAATAATCAAGCACTAAAAACAAGATTTGGATTTCTCAGGGACAAAAGAAATCTCTTTCCCAAAGTCTGGCTCCTCTCCCCTCCTTTGCCTGGGAAATATCTTCAGGCCTCATCACAAAACTCTTTTGCCTCAAGGAACAGTTATGGAGCGAAGCAATTTTCAAGGGGCCCTACTGCACCAAAGTGTCTAGCAGGGGTCACAAGCGAACATGCCTTCAGAGTCACTGAGAACAGAAATGCCAGTGGATACCTTGTAAGTACCACATACCACCTGCTTACTGACACTCTTTAGACCTTCCCTTGGGGTGAGGCAAAATATGCCTATGGGCTCAGTTTGGTCTGAAGGCCACCAAATTGTGACCCTGGGGCAGTAATGGAATAAAAAGAGAATGGTAAAGATAAAGGAGAGAAGGATGACATGAAGGGAATGGCACTCACATTACCGGTTCTGTTTCTGTGACTTCTTTTCCCCTTCAAGGGGCCCCTTGTACATCTCAATCCAACTTCCCTGGTCAGATCTGCAGCTGCAAGAGAGTCTGCGTGTGGGAAGGTGGAGATGGGCAGGGAAGGGGTGCACTTCTCCAGGGAGGATGCTGTGATCCTCCACGGTTCCTTCCGTGTCATAAAGAGAACGCAAGTCAGGAAAGCTGGGTCCCGAGTCTGGCTCTGCTCCACACAACCTTTCAACTGCTTGTGGTCAGTTTTTCCCTCCGTCCTGAGAGCAGTACTAATCCTTATCCCACACAACTTTACAGGCCAGGATTAGATATCCAAAATGAGATATGGCCTGAAAAATTGCTTGGCAAAACATAATGTGTATGTAACATATTATTATTGTCAACACTGCTGCGCTTACTATTATTTCTTTTGGGGACTGAATGCTAATGGAGAGAAAAGGCAATTTACAGTCAGCTACTTTATGTTTAGCTTCTTCCTTCCTTGTGGCAGAATGGGGGCTGTGACAGCATTGACGGGCCACTGATTGTATGCATCTCCTGACTGTCTGGCTGTGATGAAAACAGTAGGTCATTACCAACGCTGATGTGTGCTTGGACCCCCAAAGCTCCACCTCAAACATGGGTTTGGGCTCAGAGCCATGCAAATGATGGGACAGAAAATGAGTTTAAGAAGCAACAGTTAAGGCTATCTCCAGCTTAGCAGGCCAGAAACTAGCTGTGTGGGACCTCTGTACTAACTCCCTTTTTACAAATGTGGAGTGGGGGCTTGGGGCCAACACAGAAAGTGTGTGGGCAATTCTGGTGAGAGGCCTGGGGGATCTTGGGGGAGAGGTCAGAAGCTTGACTCTGCTTGAGACCCCAAGTCTCCATCAGTCCAAGGAACCTGGACATCAGGGCTCCCTGCATGACCATGGGCACCTCTTCTCTCCTGGACACATCAGCTCTGGCCGGGCTCCTCTGGGCCTCCTGGGACTTGGCTTCTGAGTGTTGGAATGGCCAGTCCTATAGCTGGACTGTGTTTAGCAAGGTTTGCAGCTTCCCCAAATCTCCTTCTGGGTTCTTCCCAGACAGAGGTGACCTTGGCGAAATCAAGATGGAGATGGCCTCGGGAAGCCGGGGAAAAGGACTGACTTGGAAAGGTGATCAATTCTCACACTGGACACAACTCAAAACACCCACAGCTAGTAGTCTGTAATATGTACTGTGCCCCAGACTCTGCCCTAAAAGGTCACTTGCTGCATACTCAGGACAAACCGGAAGCAGACGCCATCATGAATCCTGTTACTGAAGGGGAAACTGAGGTTCAAGAGGCTAAAGGGACTTGGCCAAGTAAATGAAGGTGTTGGGATTAAACCCAGGCAAGCGGGCTCTGTTCCTTAAGCAGGACCTGCCATGGCAGGGGGTTGTAGTGGAGGGCTCCTAACCCAGCGCCGGCCTGGAGATGGACAGGGAAGAGGAGGGAAGAGGCATTACCATTGGGCCATGTAATCCTGGAAACACCTTTCCTCAACCTCACGCTAAACTGGACTCTGGCTAGAAAAGGAGTTTCAGAGTCAGGTGTCCCTTAAGCCCTGTCATTCATTCCCCAAAGGTGACATTAGCAAGAAGCCTCCAGCTCTTGGCTGAGAAGAATTTGTTCCCTTCTCTTCTACGCCTCCAAGGTGCAGGCTAGATCTCCCCAGATACTGTGTGCAGCGAGGGCCCAGAGCTTAGTGCCTTTTCTATCTGCTCTGTAAATAAGGTGACATCTAGATACCCTCTAGCTCCCTCAAAACTAGGTCAGATGCTGAATATGGAGGTGTGGGACTGGAGCGAATGACTTTGAAATGACTTTATCTGGCAGGACCCCATGGGGGCTGCTGGCTGGCTTTTATGTAAGGGGCTCTTTTTATGTGAAAAGCAGACCCATGGCACCCAGACGGCATGCCTGCTGAATCTGGGTGGGGGTGGGACGCCCAGCTCTGCCAAGGGCAAATTCAGTGCTGCAGGCGACACAGCAAGTGATAATGGCAGTGGGCTGAAAAACGGAGAGGGATCCTTCTGAGCCTGTCCTAAATACTGGCCACCTTTATGACACAGTAGGAATGTCATCCACACCCCATCACAGACATGATAAAAAAGAGGTTTATGGAGCACCTGCTTATAAACAAGACCCCCATTTCCCTCACTTTAAGAAGCATCAATAATTGCTCCCCAAATGATGAGCTGGTCACCAACCCTCCTGTCCATTCATTAGAGTGCCTGGGGCCTGATCCCTTCTTCAGGTGAGTCCTGAACTGTGAGGGGGTGGAGAGTGTCAGAGCACTATATAAAGCCCCCTCCTACACGCTAACTCAACATCGTTGAATCCACAGTGGCCTCTCCTTCTCTTTTTTAGAATCAGGCATACTCTCCCTTTAATCACATCCGGGACTCTATGGGAATCCAGATTTGCAATTCAGATACATTGGGAAGAGATTAATCACTTGCCAGAGCTGTTTTGGTTTATGTTTTACTTTATAAGAGCACTCATTCACTTTATTTTATAAGAGCACTCATATATAAAATTCCTTTAAGTAATCCATTTTCTTCATGCATTAAAATTAGATTCCAGTGACAAAGAAAATTCAGCATCTGAAATTTCCTGGAGCACTCTTCCGGGAAACGAAGTCAGAACTATCAAAGCTCTGTTGGCCCGTGCCTCTCTGCCCAGCCCACCCATGTCCCACCCTGGACACACAGCAGCAGATATCCAAAGACCTCTGGTCCACAGCCCTGAAGCAGAACACTTTTCCTCCTGTATTGGTTATGTGTGTGAGGGTGACTACTACGTCTCTGGTTTCAGCTCTGCTTCCCAAGGTCAAAGCCAAGGCCCGAAGCTGCTGTTCAGATTTTTAAAAAATGTTTTTTAAGTTTATTTATTTATGAGAGATAGGGACAGCATGAGCAGAGGAGGGGCAGAGAGAGAGGGAGACACAGAATGTGAAGCAGGCTCCAGGCTCTGAGCTGTCAGCACAAAGCCTGACGTGGGGCTTGAACTCACAAACCACGAGGCCATGACCTGAACTGAAGTCGTACGCTTAACCGACTGAACCACCCAGGCAGACCTCAGATTTTTGACACCACCTTCTTTCTTCAGCTTCACAAGGATCAGCTTCTCTCAGAGGGTCCTTCCATCAGGAACTTCTCTCTGCCTGGCTGTGCCTTCCTCTTGTGTCATTCCCTAAGCAGCTCGGTGCTAGGCTCCCCTGGCCTGGCTGTCTTGGGCCCCGTCAGAGAGCTTCTCCCAGCACATGAGACATCAGGGATTTCCAGGCAGCAAAGACGACAGACCGTACCTTCTGGTGCACGTCTGAAAGCAGGGCTGGGGAAGGAGGCAGCCGAGTGGGGGTGGCAGGAGGGCGTGGTGTGTAGCAAAAGTAGGTCATTAGTGGTAAAGACTGCAATTTTCAAGTGGTTGTTAATGCTTTGTTTATATGGATTTCTCCAAATGTGACATTTTAATGGCATCATAATTGTGTGATTACAGTGCAGTCAACGCTGCTCCGGGAGGAAAGGCGACAGGGGCTCTGGCGACCTGCTAGGGGAGGCGGCTCCCTGCTCGGGCAGCCAAGGGGACTGGCTCAGTCCTGCTCAGGCCAGGATGCCTGACAAGCATGAGAAGTGGCTCCCCAGAGGGCCATCTGCTAGGCAGGGCCATGGGTTTCCAGGAAACTCACACCCAGCCCAGCCCCTCGGACAGAATCAATGTTCCGGGCTGCAGGAGGGAGGGGGGAAATGAGGGTAGTTACTCGTCTCCACCCCCGCCAAAAGGCCCACCCATAACAGTTACATTGCTTCCTTCACTCTGTGCATGTGCACTCTTCATTTACTCATTTTTTTTGAGTTCTTACTGTCGCCTGAGGTTAAGGGCCAATAGCTATTCAGAAATAAGAGACAAAATTAAGTAAGAAGGAGAGAGTGGCAAGGGAAAGGACCCACACTGATTGGGTGCCTACCAGTCAGTATCTCTTGGCTTTTGGGAGCCCCATCTTGGGTTCTCCCTCATGCTTTGGCGTCTTCATCTCCTTTGCTGACTTCCTCTCCTCCCTGGCTTCTAAATGTTGGAATTCTCATGGATGTAATCCTGATTCCTCTTCTCTTCTTCTTATTTGCTCACCACAGGTGATTTCTTCTATTCCTATGACTCCAACACCTCCCACAGGCGGCTAATTCCCCATATAGCTTTCCAGCCTGGGTCTCTGCTGAGCTCCAGCTCTACACTAAACAAAGGCCCACCTAACAATGCCCACTTGGGTGTCTCACACTGAGTAGGTTCCAAATGCAACGCTCCATCTTCCCATCCCAACGGGCACCTCCTTTTGTCTTTCTTGCATAAGGAAATGGCACACCTAACCATGCAATGGCTCAAAGAGGAATCTGACAGTCATCCTGATGCCTCTTTCTCTCTCACCTTCACCTTCAGCCTGATCACTTGAACCCCCCCAAACATATCTAACCCATCACTCACACCCTAAAATGGGTCCCCATCCAACCACCTGCCCTCTCCTATCTCTACAACCATGCCAACCAACACTGACTGCCAAAGGCCCCAACTCTACATTTCTACTCTTGGCCCCAACCATCCATTTTATAGAGTCCCCTTCTTAAAATCACACCTGATCCTCTCTCTTCCATTCTAGCTCCAAACATCTTTAGTGGCTCTTGCTGCACTCAGAATACTATCTCCACTCTATCATGGACCCCCAGGCCCTGCAAATTCTCCAGCCTCATGCCACTTCTCCCTTCCTCTTTGTTCATTATACTCCAGCCACACTGGCGTTTTCAGCTTCTTTTTTTAAGGATATATTTTTAAAGTTTATTTATTTAGAGAGGTGGGTGGGGGGAGAGGGGCAGAGAGAGAGAAAGTATCCCAAGCAGGCTCTGCACTGTCAGTGCGCGCTGCAGTGCAGAGACTGATGCAAGGCTTGAACTCATGAACTGTAAGATCATGACCTGAGCTGAAGTCAGATGCTTAACCAACTGAGCCACCCAGGCACCCCTTGCCTCTTCAGCTTCTAAAACAAGACCAGCTCTTTCCCATTTGTTATGGGCTGAGTGGTCTCTTCCCAAGATTCATCTGTTGTGGTCTTCAGGACCTCAGAATATGACCATATCTGGAGATATCACCTTTAAAGAAGTAATTAGGGTTGAATGAGGTCATCAGGGGGCTCCTGGTCCATGTGACTGAAGATAAGGCTAATAGGTATTCAAAGAGATGATTAGGTTAAAATAGCCATCAAAGTGGAGCCCTCATCCCACATGACTGGTGACCTTATAAAAAGAGGTAGAGATACCAGGAAGGTCCTCACACAGAGAAAAGGCCAGGTGAGGACACAGCAAGAAGGCAGCCATCTGCAAGCCAATGAGAGAGGCCTCAAGAGAAAACAACACTGCCAGAACTTTGATCTTTGACTTTAGCCCTTCAGAACTTCAAGAAAAGAAATTTCTGTTGTATAAGCCCCTGGTGTGTGGTATTTTGTTAGGGAAGTCCTCACAAACAGGCCTCCATGCCTGCTGGGCTCTCTCTGGAATATTCTTTATCTGACCAATTTCTAGCCATCCATCAGCCTCAGACAAAGTGCTGCATCTTTAAAGGGGCCTTCCATGAACTTTAGATTGAATCAGTCTCTCCTTACCCTTTCCTAGAATTTTGTACCTCTCTTTCCAGGAATCTGGAAGTCCCAGCCAGCACCAGGTAACTCTGTCTAAGTATATATTTCCTGTTTCCTCCCTGACCAAGCCATTGTATTCTTTTTGAAAATTTTTTAAAATATTTATTTATTTGTGTATTTATATGTATGTATGTATTTAATTTTTAAAAAGTTTATTATCAAATTGGTTTCCATATAACACCCAGTGCTCATCCCCACAAGTGTCCTCCTCCATGCCCATCACTCCCCTTCCCCTCCCCCCCTCCCCCATTAGCCCTCAGTTTGTTCTGGGCATTCAAGTCTCTCATGGTTTGCCTCCCTCCCTCTCCCCCACTATCTTTACCCTTCTTCTCCCCCATGGTCCTCCGTTAAGTTCCTCCAAATCCTCCTATATGTGCAAACATATAGTATCTGTCCTTTTCTGCCTGACTTATTTCTCTCAGCATAACACCCTCAAGTTCCTTTTGAGGGAGAGAGAGACAGAGCGTGAATCGGGAAGAGGCAAAGAGAGAGTGAGACAGAATTCAAACCAGACTCCAGGCTCCGAACTGTCAGCACAGAGCCTGATGCGGGTCTCGAACCCACGAGCTGTGAGATCATGACCTGAGCTGAAGCTAGATGCTCAAATGACAGAGCCACCTGGTGCCCATAAGGCCACTGCATTCTTGATAGCAGAGACTGTGTCTCCATACTCACCACTGGTATCACTGGCACAGTTGTTGCCTCATGGTATATTCTCAAATATTTGTTGAATAAGTGACTCAGTAGACAAGAATGATCTCATTAAGAACATCAGGATTTGGATACCATAATTCCCATGTCATATACAAGCACAGGCTAAGAGGGGGAGAAGGAGATGGGCCCAAGGGCAGCTAGCAAGGAAGGAGCAGGGCTGATGAAGGAATTGGGGCCATCTTCCTACAAAGAACTTGTAACAGCTCCATCTGTCCATCAAGGGCTTGGCCTGTCAGAATACTTCAGGATGCACACAAGTCTTGGCTGGGATCTATAGGGATGGGCCAGGCTGACTGGAGCCTAATACAGAGGGAGCAAGGGGGGTGGGTGGGAAGAGTGGGTGCCCAGCAGGGCCATAGTTGCCATCTCTCTCCTCAAGTTTCTATCTCTGCGACCTTGGGTAAGTGATTTAACCTTGCCCTGGCAACTGAGAACACCACCACCACAGCTGCCTATCTGCGAAATCATGACGCTATTTTATGAACTAATGGAATCGTGTAGGTAAAGTATTGAGCACTGTGCCATGTGTGCACTAGGCACTCAATAAATAGCAACTACATGTTTATTTGTTAGTAAAGAAGAAAACACTGTGTCTGCAGGGCAAGAAGTGATCTCACCAATGAGGCAGCGAGGGGTGTCCTGGAGGGAGACAAAAGATCTGGCTTTCAGGTCTGCCTCTGCCACCACACCCTGTGTCTGTGGGTAAATCACTTCTCTCACTTCTGGGTCTCTGGTTAGTTTCCCCACCCATCAAACGTAGGCGTGAGAGAGACAGCATTCTTAATTATTTGATGAGACATGGCTGCCTTTCCCATGTGATGGAAGCCGATGGCTCCATTCCCCAGAGAAATGTCTTTATGTACATAGATGCAAATTTCTGCTTATAGTATCAAGGATCCAGTGCTACCCTATAGTCCCAGGAGGCACCTGGCTGTCAAGTTCAGTAGAGAGGAGGAGGTACCTTCCTGAAAAGACGAGTTCACATGGGCAGACCTGTCTGACAGGGAAGAAATCAATGATGTCCTCCTTCCTCCCTTCGCAGCTACCCTTTAGGGGGTGGAAACCAGCTCCCCAGCTCTTCCAGGCTCTGCCCATTTCACGCTGAGCACAGTAATGAGGCATGCTGTGCAGAGGGACCCCGTAATTAGTCCCTGCCCAGTGCTGTGCTGTAAAAAGACAACAACCTTGAGATATATTATCCAGATATACAGCCCCCAGCCCTGCCTGCCATATGGGCCACCTTAGAAAACATCTCCAGAGGTCCATGAGGAAACAGCCCTGGGAGAGAAAGGGGCTGGTTTTCAGCTGCTGCCCAGAAGCTGAGGGTGTTTAAAATGGGGCAGGGATAAGAAGGGTAGGGATGTCAGCCACTTTCAGGAACTCTTCTACTCTGCAGTGCCTCAGCTCCAAGGACAAAACATATTTCCTTGGCCTTTTTGCAGACTGACCAAAAGACAGGCTCTGGGGATTTAAGTCTTTAGATGTGCATTTAATTTTTCACACTGCTGCTGGAATGACTTTTCTACAATACAGTTGTGTCCCATCCCTTACCCTGGACTGCAAGTCCTTCTCTGGAATTTTAGTCTGGTGCTTAATCCTGATCCCCACACACCAGTATCCTTACTGGTACCTTTTTTCCTTAAACTTCCACCACCAGTACTAGAAGAGAGTTGAGAAAAATCTGACTTCAGCAATCTAAAAATGTCCCCTCTCCTATTGTGACACGTACTATAATTACCTGTTTATTGGGCCATCCTGCCCCAGAGTGCCTATGTCCTAAGGTAGGAGTGTGGATTTTCTCTGCGGATTCTGGTACCCGGCAGACAACGGATGTTCTCATGAAGACTGCCTGTAGCCCCTGCCTCCCCACCCTCAGCCAGCCAACATGCTCAGGCTGCAGAAGAGAACACAGAACTCTTAGCCCTCAGACTATGCCTTGTGGAGGAAGCGAGCAGGCTCAGACATGCTAGGAAAGCACCCAAGAACTGACCTGCCCTAAGCCAGGGTCAGGATCAGACCAGATGTAAACAACTCCATGGCCATGATACAACCATGTTGCTGGTAGGGGAGAGTGAGGGACAAAAACAAAGAAATGGAGCATAGCAGGAAGAAAAAATAGGGGGTGCCTGGGTAGTTCCGTCAGTTAAGCATCTGACTCTTGGTTTTGGCTCAGGTCATGATCTCACCGTTTGTGAATTTGAGTGCTTTGTCGGGCTCTGTGCTGAGAGCATGGAGCCTGCTTGGGATTCTTTCTCTCCCTCCCTCCCTCTCTCTCTCTCTCTCTCTCTCTCTCTCTCTCTGCCTGTCCTCTGCTTGCATGTGCCCTCTCTTTCTCTCAAAATAAATGAATAAACATTTTAAAAAATAAAACCAAAACACCGCGCACACACACACACACACACACACACACACACAAAATAGAAACCCCAGTGTGAAAGAAAACATGACCCAAGGAGCAAAAGGAATTACCCAAACATGCTTCATGTTCTAGAACAAGCTAAGGACATGAATTTACTAAGACAAGAACTAAAAGATTAGATGGTAAAACAAAGAAATAGCTCGAAGGGCTATACAGTTGAGAACCACAAAACACCTTTGCAGAACCAATAAACACGTGCAGAAATCCCAAGAAGCGGAGCATATGTAGCCGAGAATCTAATTAATGATACCAACTGGAGGGTTGCAATTCTGGTGTGCCACCCACCGGCGGCAGGCCCTCAGGTGGGTCGCTGTGGCCGCACAGGAGAAAGGCTCATGTTATTAAAGCGACCAGAGGAGAGAAAAACCATGCAGACACAGCAAAGGTGACCCAACATCGAAAAACTGGTAACCATGAAGCTGAGACACAGGTGGAAGGCACAAAAGGTATTCACCTTTGTCTTAAAAACAGCTCCTAAAATGAATAAAGAATTGAACGTCCACAACACAGGCACATGCCACGTTCCATGAAAAAGTGATACAGAACAATTGACACAAAGACATTGCCTGGCTTAGGCGCTGAACTTGGAAGATGAAGACCAAAATCATCAAACGCCCATGCAGAACTAACAAGTCACGTACGAAAGGGAGAATGTCGACCTCAGATTTGCTCATAGCAACATCCACTGGCAGAGGACAATGAACAGATGCAATAGAGGCTAACTCTGCATGAGACCCGAGAGCATCTTAACCTGTTAGGGTGTTGTTCGAGTGTGAAGGCAAGAGGCTAACATTCTTGCCATCAGAGAACCCAGTCACAGCACCTGTGAGCCTGCTTTGAAGAATCTTCCAGATGATAACATCTAGCCAATGAAGAGACAGTTCAAAATGAAAAGCCCAGGAATGAAGTATAAGAACCAGCAGAGCACTGAGTCTATTTAATTATAAAATGAACCCAAATGGCTATGGGAACGGCCATAAAACTTATTATTTATGTGGTCTGGAGTAAGCTACTTAACCTATTTGAGCCTCAGTTTCTCTCACCTGGAAAATGGGAGAATTGTGTCCATCTCACAGGGTTTAAGGATGAAATGAAAACACCATCTGCAAAAAGCAGTGACTTGCATGTAAGTTGACTAAGAGGCAATGGTAATGAAAGATGAGGATAGAAACAAGAATGGAAGTGAGCACCCCAAGTCCCTCCCACCAGAAAAAAGGTAAGAGGAGGACCCACTGTTCAGGTATGGAGAACTCGTAGGATACTCTGAGCTTTCACGAAGATGCTTGTCTCAATGGTGCAAGTCAAAGAAGGGAGAAGCCTTCCCCAAAGAGGGGCATTAGGGCACTGGTTACCAATCAGGCAGACAGCAGCCCCCTTTCTTTAGGACAGAGGTTGAGAAGCTCAAGACCAAATGGGAAGCAAGGAGTCAGGTGACGGGTAGCAGCCACCTCATAAAGGCCTGGAGGGAACTTCCATATGACCAGTCCTGAGGAAGAGGGCACCATGGGGAACATGGCACACACAGGTCAGGAAGTCAAGTTCAAGACCTGGCACTGGTTCCTCCAGACCCACGTGCTCCTCTTCACACCTTGCGGTCTATCCTTATTGGGGAAATATGGGGTTGGGGTCACTATTCTTCAAACTTCTCTGGGTCTACCATATGCTAGAGTGCAGAGTTCTAAGATGGCTGCATCCCCAGCAACTAATTCAACAAACAAATGAAGGAAAGAGGGAGAAAGGCAAGAGAAACAGGAGGTTGAGTGTAAATTCACAGGTGAGGGGGTGAGAAATGGAAGCAGGAAGCAAAAGTTCTGCAAGGCCATCAGGATGCTCCCTGCCAGTGAATGCAGAGAGGTAGCTGCCTCCCCCTGCATGGGTCACCTTAAATTCCACTCCCAACAGGACCGCTACAGAAAGATGTCAATACTACCTCTGAAAAGGGTGCATGGCATAAAAACCATCTTAAAAGAGGTGGGCTAAAGTGTGAGAAGAAACAGGATTTGTACATTCCTCTAATACTTTTATTAACTACAAAGGGAAAATGATCATTTTAAATGGAGGAACTTCGCAGGTATCACCTTGGCCAAGCAATCAAGGTGAGCACCATAGTAATAAGACATCAGTATCATGCATCCTCCAAAAGGATGCACTCAGAGGACTCATCATTGCTTCTATAGCCTTCTCGCCAAAAGCACCACCTCAATCTAATCAGGAGAAAACATGAGACAAACCCAACTTAGAGACATTCTATAAAGTAACTGACTAGTATTCTTCAAAGTATCAAGGTCATGAAAGACAAGGAATGACACAGAAACTGTCACAGATGGAAAGAGACTAAGGAGACATCACAATTGAATGCAACATGGGATCTGGAATTGGATCCCAGAAAAGACAAAGGGTGTTAGTAGAAAAAGTGGTAAAGTATTAACTGTCATTTTGTTAATAGCCGGTCTGTGGTCTAGGGTTATGTAGTAAGGCTAAAGAAGCCATTTGAGGCTGAGAACTATACAGCAAGGCACTGGTAGAAACAGAATATATTAAAACACAGATAGACACACACACAGACACACAATCTCTAACCCTGGATATTAAGTAAAAGGATATGAAAAATCAAATTACGTGGGGCACTTGGGTGGCTCAGTCAGTTAAGTGTCCGACTTCAGCTCAGGTCATGATCTTACAGTTCTTGAGTTCAAGTCCTGCGTGGGCTCTGTGCTTACAGCGTGGAGCCTGGGCCTGCTTTAGATTCTGTGTCTTTCTCTCTCTCTGACCCTCTCCTGTTCACACTTTGTCTCTCTCTCTCAAAAAATAAATATTAAAAAAGAAAAATCAAATCATGGAACATCAAGCAATGATGTAGCCAGAACTACTCAAAATGAGCTGGATAGTGTTCAACCTACCAAGGCATAAGTTTGGAGCAGGCCCTTATCAAGTGGAACTAGAATGTTCAGAATCGGGCTTAGGTGCATCCACAGAGGAAAGGAAGGTTGCACAAGCAGGTGGCCCAGACCTCTCCTCCACCTTGTCACATACAATCATCGTACTGACATCTCTCAGCTCACAACTATGGCCTCACGAGGAGAGGCTTGGGTGCCCTCCAACAGAGAAGGAAAACACCTCAGCTGTGTTTGCAGGTTATTTGGGTCCACAGATGGGTGCAAACCACAAATGAACTGCTGTTGCCCTATAGCCATACTCGGATGTGGCCTTGAATTGGTGCTAAGGGAAAATCCTCCCAGCCGGTAGAGCTTCAGACAACGCACCCTGCCATGCACTTACTTATGTGGAGGAAGAAGTGACTCAAGGTAAGGGCATACCCAGACTCATGAACAGTAGTACATGGCTAAACTGGTTGTTCAGGGACCTGGAAGGAGCAAGGTTACTAGGCTGGAGACAAGGACGGCTAGGGTATGGCCCTCTGGGAGCTCCACCATGCATGAGGGTCTATATTACATGTTAGTGCCCACCAAGGAACATCCATGCCACAACAGGCAGTGGCCGTCATGGCTCTTTAGAAGTCAGCCAGGCTCTGTCCTTGGCTACCCTTATGCATACAATCCGCTCATGAATGAAGTAGCCATGGAGGCAAAGACAGAGGCTATGCAAGGATCAAGTGGCATGGGCTCCCTCACCAACTCTGACCCAGCCACAGCCAGGGCCACATGCCAACCTGCCCACAACAGAGACAGACGATGTGGCTAATACAGCACCATCCACTGAGACCAACCAGCCATTGGACACAAGTGGGTTACAGTGCTCCCTTCCCTAATTGGAAAGGCAGTGACTCATCCTTCCTGATGAACCTATATTCCAGGTATATGTTCACATTTCCTGTCAGTAGAGCCCCTGCTGGTACCACTATTTTTTTGTCACAGAAAGTCTGACCAGTCAGCAGAAACTCGCCATAACATTGTTTTGTACCAAGGGACCCATTTTATGTCAAAGAGGGTAAGGCAGTAGGGACCAGACTACAGATCCACTGGTCCAAAAACATACTATGCCATCGAGAATCCGCCAGTGTTGCTGAGGCACCAGCGTGGAGATGATTCCCCGAGAGGTCAGGACACCATCCTTCAGGGAGCTGCCATGCACTGATGGCCAATATATGATGCTCTATAGTCGATAGGTGACATTCACGGGTTTGGGCACCAACAAGTAAAAGTAGGAGAGGACCCATTCACCGCTCCCACACTCAGGGAATTGATGCTTTTTTCTCCACAACTGAGGCTCTTTGGGTCTAGACCCCCTGGGTCTCAACCTCTCAGTCCCACCTGAGGGGACAGAGTCTCCTTAAACCTAAAGTTATTGGCTGCCATCTCTTTAGTTTTGAGTCTTCTTACAGTAGACCAGCAGGCTCAGAAAATAGCTATCTAACAGAGAAGGATGATGGAAGTGAGGTGAGAAGAGGAGGTGGGGCCACTGTGTAATGGGGGTGGGAGGCATAGGCTTGGTGTTCAGGGGACTCCCTGGAGCATCTCCCAGTGCAGCCAGGACTGGGCAATGGGCAGGTACTGCAACCCCTAACTTCCAGAGACATAGTAACCAGGGCTTCAGGAATGAGAGTCTGGATCACCCTGCCAGGCAAGCTACCTAGACCACCCCTCAGTGCAGGTGGAGGTGTTGGTGGGGGAGCAGTCCAGGGTGGGTGATGGGGAGGGAGACACGAAGATCACTTCCAGCCCTGGGAACAAATACAACAGCAGGAGCTATAGTTCATTACATTGGCCCTTCCCTTGCAAGTTTCCCTAGAAACTGCCCAATGGAATCTCAGAGACACTTGGATGGAATATGGATTATACTGGGTGGAAGGGTGGATGGTGGTGGATGCCACTGAGGTCCCTCCCAGATCCCATTAACTGCACCTGTATCCCCTTTCCCCAGAGGCTGAAGTGCTGGCTGCCAACTTCCTCAAAGAAATGCCCTTCGCTGAGCGGGACCTGCCTCTCCCAGGGCTTACATTCTGGGCTCTGGGGAGCAGCCGGTGCCACGGCAGAGGAGGCTTTGCCCCTGGGCTCCCTGCAGGACCAGATCTTGCGTGCCCCCTTCCTCTGCCCTACTGCCCTCCCTCCCAGCCCCGCTCCTGGGAGTGCTCTGTTATATCACTTTGACAAGGCTTTGCATTATGGATTCAGACCCAAGACACAAGGTAATACATGTCACGTTTAGAATAGTGCCTGGCATGTAGTATCTGCTCAACAAATGTCAGTTCACCACCACAATGTGCCAGGCTCTGTGCCAGGACCACTATGCTCATTATTCACTGACCCTTGGCTACCTTACTAATGGCACTTCTGTCTCACGTATCAGTCTGCCTCCACATTTGCATCAGGTTTCTAAGACTCTAACCCCTTTCATCCCCATGGCAGTCAGCAGAGATGCCCTGAGCCCTGGCACCACGACAGCTGGGGTTTACTCTCCGGCGACCCACAGGACCTGCCAGGAGTGGCAGTAGCCCCTCAGCGTCCCACACCTCCCATCCCTGTCCACCGCAAGCACTTCTGATGGGCCCAGCAGTATGAATTCTCCGGGCCCCATCACAGCCTTAATGCCATCTGAACGTACTGCAAGTAATACACATAGCATGCTCTCCGTTTTTATAAATGTTTGAGTTTCCTACTGAGAAAACACAGGATTTCTTATTTTTATCTGCAGGGGACCCAGGCCCTTGATGACACCAAAGTTTAAAGACTGGAATCTTCTGCTTCAGGAGTGAGTCAGAGGTGAGCGTGAGGAAAGCAGGATCAATTACCCATCCAGTTCATGGTGCCTGGAGTGGGGGCCCCCTTTGCAGGGAGAGGGTCCTGTTTAGGCTCTGCCCCAGTGACCCTGCAGTCACAGAGACACCCCCCCCACACACAGGGCAAATGCAAGGGGCCCGGCCCCAGTCACCTGGGAGTACGCCAACGTGGTGACACCGAGCGGGGTGACAGAATGGTTGAGAAAGAGGGCACTTGATGACATTAAAAAGCAACCAATTTAAAAGAGATTAAGCAGGGAAAGGGGATTTAATGATCAGCTTTTGCCACTGTGAACTAGCTTAACCCAGTGGCATGGAGACTAATGGTTTAATATGTTTTTAAACAAGGGTGAGACTTCTGTGTGAGTAATAAGGGCATCTGCAGTTACAGTGATGATGAGGGGGAATTGCCCTCTTGGTGAGGTCCTGGGCCTCGAGGGCAGCGCTGTCCTGGGTCCTGACCAGGGGTGGCTCCCTGGGGCAAGAGGGCCAGGCAGAAACTTCGCCCGCAGACAGGCTGCCCATCTCCGGCTCAGGAGGAATAACGGGTCACATACTGTTCACTGCTGCTAAATATTCCGTGGGCCGGGAGAGGCTTTGGGGGACGGATAGACAGAGGAAGGAGAGTTGGAAGCTGCGATGCCTCCCTTCAGCTGAAACTCTCCACCAACACAAACCAGTACAGTCTTACTTTAAATGCACTTAAAAGTTTTTTTAAATGTTTACGTATTTATGAGAGAGAGAGAGAGAGACAGCATGAGCAGGGGAGGGTCAGAGAGAGAGGGAGAAACAGAATCCGAAACAGGCTCCAGGCTATGAGCTAGCTGTCAGCACAGAGCCCAACACGGGGCTCAAACCCACGAACCGTGAGATCATGACCTGAGCCAAAGTCAGATGCCTAACTGACTGAGCCACCCAGGAGCCCCTTATATGCACTTTTTAAAGTTTATTCATTTATTTGTTCATTTTGAAACAGAGACTGCATGAGTGGGAGAGAGGAAGAGAGGGAGGAGCAGAGAGAGGAAATTCCATGCAGGCTCCATGCTGTCAGCACAGAGCCCGATGCGGGGCTCGAACTCACAAAGCTGTGAGATCATGACGTGAACAGAAACAAGGGTTGGATGCTTAATGGACTGAGCTGCCCAGGGGCCCACATAGTCTTGCTTTAGAATGGGACTCAAGTTGGGAATTTGTTGACTCTGGAGCTTATTTTGAGTGGGCTTTGCTTTAAGTTTTAATTTTTTTAATGTTTATTTATTTTTGAGGGAGAGAGAGAGCAAGCTGGAAAGGGGCAGAAAGAGGGAGACACAGAATCTAAAACAGTCTCCAGGCTCTGAGCTGTCAGCACAGAGCCCCACACAGGGCTCGAACTCACAGATCATGAGATTGTGACCTGGGCCAAAGTGGGATGCTTAACTGACTAAGCCACCCAGGAGTCCCAAGTGGGTTTTGCTTTAATTTTCATTGGTAAAGAACCCTTCCTTCAGGAACTGCAGAGCCCAGATGTCTGATACCTGACACATGTCACTAGCTCCCATTGTACCATCATTTGTGAGGGCCCAGGCCACTCATCATTCACTCATTTAATGACCACTCACGGGGAATCTGTCTGTGTCCACCAGGATCTGGGTGAGGAAGGGTCTGTGGGGTTCTCCACACGACCATACAGCCTAGTCCTGTCATGACAGTTACAGCCAGGCAGGTCCAAGGGATATGAAGGTCTCTTGCTGAGGTCAGATGGCTTTTGATTGCTCCTTGTCCAGAGGCCAGTACCCCAGCCTGGAGCCCAGACCATCATGAGAATGGCAGCTTGGGGCAGAGCAGAGAGTCCTGTAGTCCCATCTATCTTATCTCTGCACCTGCTTCCTCTGTGACCTCAAATACTGAGCTTGGAGTCTCCTTTCACCCCTCTGTATGATGGAAAGTGTGACACCTGTCTGCCTGGGTAATAGGGTCACTGTGGAAATGAAGTAAAAGGATACGTGTAAAAGTGCCTTGACAACCTAACCACATTCTATGTATACAAGAGACTATTATTGTGCCAGAACTATGGTACAGAATTCTACTAGGGCAGGGAGGAGAGGAGGCCAGGCAGTCTACCCTACACACCTCTGCAAAACAGATGAGTGTGAAACAGCTGTTGATTTGGGAACATGCATGGTAGAGAGATGTGTTTTGTTACTACAAAACAGCAAAGCAACGTTGGATCATTACCCCGGACATGAAAATAGACTCAATCTATATACCTGTACATTTTAATTGTGTTCATTAAAAGGGGATTGAGCCTAAAGTAAAAGCTGATTTTTCTGTAAGCATTCTATCTAAAACCTGGCTACAGCTTTTAATACCTTCATGTGGGTCAATAACACCCCAGGGAACAGAGAAGTTGAAAAAGAAGCAGGGGACCCCTAGGCACCCCTGTTCTCCCTGCCTCGGAGACAAATAATCAGAACCCTACTCTGGACAGCACAAAGCTGGGGGTTAGGCAGTTCCCACCTGTGCCTGGAGTTCAAAGTGGCCTCGGCATCCCATAAGGATAGTCTCATCCACAGACCCAAAGCAGTGGCCGCCGTCAAATTCGCCACTCTTCCACAGTCACACTGGGTCTAAGACTGGCCTCCCAGGATGCACTTCAGCTCCTGTTAGTGGGGAAATGTGTTGTTGGCAAGATAAGCCTCCATTCTTCTCCGTCTTGTCCTGCTCTGCCTCTTGGCTCTCCAACATCACACAGCTTATAGTGATCATCGGGGACAAGGCAGCCCCACCTGCCGATCCAGAATTCATCTGTCTCAGCCCCGCTCTGGGTGAGCCAGTCTCCGCTGCTCTGAAGAGCGCATGGTGTGCTGGGGAAACAGGCTTTCCAGCAGCCTGAGCGTTTCTGAAAAGCCAATTACATGCTTATTACTCCTCTGCAGGAATGAAACCCACGTCCCACATGGCCAGCCCCTTCCCCAGCACACACTCACTTATCTCAGCCACACGGTCCCTCCTGCCAGCCACTGCTGTCAGAAATGTATAGCTGGGCTCTTAATCACCTGCCAATGGGCCTGGAGGGGAAGGCAGGAGCATGAATTCCAAGAGACATTCAGCAAGCGCTGGAAAAGCACGCGGGCACTGCACGGATGAGCCGGTTTGTAGGCAAAGGAGGGACATTCTGGGGGTCATGTGAAGCGGTGGTCACAAAAGGGCAGCAAGGTAAGAGGTAGCTTTGGGGGAGGTCCGAAGTCCTCTCTCACAGACCCATGGTCCAGATCCAGCCCTCTACCTGCTCCGATAAATACAGTTTTATGGAGACACAGCCACACCCACTCGTTAACACACTGTCTGTGGCTTTCTCACTATAACAGCAGAGCTGAGACCATATGGCCTGCAAAGCCTGAAACATTTACTACCGGGCCCTTTCGGTAAAAATGCACAGAGGGAAGGGCCCTGGAGCCTGAACTTGGAGATAAAACATGTACTCTATCCTGCCCTTGGCTGTGTGGACTTAGGGAGTGGTCTTCATTTCTCCACAGACCAGTGGATGATCTTCTCATTCATCCAATGGGGATATAATATCTACTTTACAGGGTTGCTGCCATAATTAGTAAAAATTGGAGAAGCGGTACATGCAGGGAAGGCCTCAAAGGCAGGTGCATCGACAAGCAGGGAGGCAGAAGAAAGGTTCTTCCTCTGGTTCTAAAATAAATCTTTGCATGCTATTCTTTGTGGCTGGAATATCTTCAGAGACACTGCATGTGTTTTGCAAATATGTGTATAATTGGGAGGGGTGGGTAAGAAAGGGGAGGAAGGGAGGGATGAAGGGAGAGCTGTTCTTTGTCACAGTCTTGATTTTACCAAGAGAAATACTGATAAAACAGGAGAATCAAAGCCTGTTTTCTTTTTTTAATGCAGATGCTGCCAGACCCAAAATATGGCCACAGAGCCCTTGGGTGGGGTCCCCTCAGTGGGGGATAGTGGAATGCTGGGTCCCGGCCCCATCAGAGTATCTGGCTTGGGGTCAGTTTCCCTTTAGCTGGAGTATTATGGATCTTGACCCAATTCTCAGCCTTAGAGTCTCCCCTCAACCCCGGTTCTCAATATGGTAACTTTGTACCAGCATTCCAACTTTCTTAAAGTCAAAATACATGGGCCTTCAGTTGCCATGTAACACTCCCATAAAACAGGGTCCTCACACCAAGCCCACGAGGACTGAGAGGCTAAGAAAGTACTGCAGGGGACCCAAGACCAGTGGGATATGATGCCCTGCCCAAGACACTTATGGCCTCCTTGAAGGGGGGCAAACAGGGCCAGGTACCAAAGGATCTTTAGGATCTATCCACAGAAGAAATTATGGTGCCCCTCCTCCTATATAATTCTAAATAAAAAACATGCTACATTGACACACAGACCAAAGTTCTTCGTAGGTTTTCTTGTTTTAATTTTTTAAATGTTTTCTTTTTTTTGTTTGAGAGGGAGAGAGAATGCAAGCAAGGGAGGGGCACAGAGAGTGGGAGACACAGAACCCAAAAAAGACTCCAGGCTCCAAGCTGTCAGCACAGACCCCGACACAGGGCTCGAACCCTCAAGCCATGAGAACATGACCTGAACTGAAGTCAGACAGTCAACTGACTGAGCCACTCAGCCAGAGTTCTGGGTAGGTTCATGAGAGCTGACCTCTTCCCCTTGCCTCCCACCCACCGGTAGTCCTGCTCTGCAGCTGTCCACTTAGTGGAGAAGTCGACACTGATGCCAAGTGCTCGGAGGGCCCCGCAAAGGGCACAGATGGTCAAGAGGGACCACTTCTGGAAGCAGGCTTGTGGGTGCTATGGCAGGGGCATGTTGGGGGTAAGGCCCTGAAGAACAGGACAACAGACTGAGATGTGGAAGACCGTTTTCTAAGGGTCTGGCCAAAGTACAGAGGGGGGGAAAGACACGTTTGAAGGAAGAGCAAAATTCTAAATTCTGCCTAGAAAAGGTTCTGGTGGATAAAAAATAATGCTCCTAAGGCAGAGTATGGAGGGCCTTTACTACCAGTTGTCTTATTTGGATCTCATCCCCTCTTGCCTCCTCAAGGAACTCTTTCCTATAATTCTCTCTGTTTCACATCATCACATCCCTGCTCTCTGCTGGCTTGTTCCCATCAATCAGCACACAAACCTAGAACAGTGTCTCCCATCTTTCAAAAACCCTCCTTTTCCATCCACAAAACAAAAGGCAATCTACTGAATGGGAAAAGATATTTGCAAATAATATACCTGATAAGGGGTTAATATAGTATATAATGAACTTCTATAGCCCAATACCAAAAAATAAAAGATGAAATAATCTGATTTAAAAATGGGCAAAGGGCCTGAATCGACATACAGATGGCCAACAGACACATGAAAAAATGCTCAATGTCACTCATCATCAGGGAAATGCAAAACCACAATGAGCTATCACCTCACACCTGTCAGAATGGCTAATATCAGAGAGACAAGAAATGTGAAGGATGTGAAGAAAGGAGAACCCTCATGCATTCTTGGCGGGAATGCAAATTGGTGCAAACACTGTGGAAAACAAAATGAAGGTTTCTCAAAAAATTAAAGATAGAACTACCATATGATCTAGTAATCCCACTACTGGATGTTTACCCAAAGGAAATGAAAACACTAATTTGAAAAGATACACGCACCCCTATGTTTGTTACAGCATATCTACAATAGTCAAGCTATGAAAGCAATCCAAGTGTCCAACAATACATGAATGGATAAAGAAAATGTGGTATGTATATGATGGATATTTACTCAGTCATTAAAAAAAATGAGATCTTGCCAACAACATGGATGGACCCAGAGGGGTATTATGCTAAGAGAAGTCAGATATGGAAAGACAAACACCATATGATTTCACTTACATGTGGAGGCTAAAAAACAAAACCAACAAATGAAAAAAAAAAAACAGAAAACAACTCACTAATAGAGAACAAACTGGTGGTTGCCAGAAGGGAGGTGGGGGGGAATGGATGAAATAGGTGAAGGGAATTAAGAGGTTCAAACTCCCAGTTATAAATAAGTCACAGAGAGATGAAAAATACAGCATAGGGAATATAGTCAATAATATTGTAATATGTTGTATGGTGACAGATGGTGGCTACACTTACTGGGGTGAGCATCACGTAACGTACAGAATTGTAAATTGCTATGTTGTACACCTGAAACTAATATAACACTGTATGTCAACTATACTCAAGTGATAAAATTATTTTAAAACACCCCTCTTTGACCCCAGGTCCTCTCCAACAAACACCCCCTTTCTTGTCTTGCCTTCACAGAGTCCTGCCTTCACTGTCTCTTCCTCTTCTCTGTTGAGTCCCAGCCCATCAGGCTTTCTCCCTATGTCTCCACTGAAATGGCCTTTATAGAGGTGATTTATGAATGATCCTTATGGAGGTCATCCATGATTTATGAATGATCTTTATGGAGGTCATCCATGATTTATGAGTAGCCCTTATGAAGGTCATCCATGACTTCCACTTGGTTAAAGTCAATCCACAATTCCAGTTCTCTCATGCTTGACCCAGCAGCATCATTGCACAGTAGCCCCGGCCCTCCCACCAGGACACTCTCCTCCTTTGCCTCTGGGATACCTGGGTTTCCACCCACCTCTCTGGATGCCCCTTCTCAGCCTCCTCCCTGCTAAGCACTGAAGTGCCCTTCCATCTTCTCTGTATCCATACACTCTCCTTTCCTGATCTCATCCACTACCAAGGATTTCAACATAAAGAAGACTCCTAAATTTCTATCTTTACCTTCACCCTCTCTCCTTCTTCATGTCTAACTGCTCCCCCAGCATCTCCAGTGGAAGGGCCAAAATATTTCTTGGCATAAGCCCCCAACCTAGGTCTTGATTTCCCCTCCAAACCTGTTCTTCTGAGCCTTCTCCACTCATGGAGAGGTGAATCCTTCCATCCCACTTCTCCAGCCTTCAGCATGCATATCACCCTAGCTTCCTCGGTGTCTCACTCTCCACATCCTTTCTGTTGGCAAACTTGCAACATACCCCACACAACTCAGTGCCTCCACCACTACCCCTGTGCCCACTCCACCCTCTTATTTAACTGGTCTTCCTGTTTCTTCCCTTTCTCCCTAGAGGTTATTCTTCACACAGCAACCAACAAGAGTGATCCATTAACCACGTAAGTCAGATTACATCACACCTCTGTCCAAAACTTTCTCCTGGATGCACGTCTCACTCGTGGACAAAGTCCTTATAATGGTCCAAAGACCCCTATGTTCTCTCCTCTCCCCTCAGTCACTCTACTCCAGTCATACCAGGCTCCTGGCTGTTCCTTCCTGGTGCCCATCAAGCTTCCACCTCAGGACCTGGGCACATGCTGTCTCTTGCAGCTGGAATGCCTTTCCCCCAGATATTTGTCCAGCCCACTCCCTCCTGCTCAGATCTTACCTCACCTCTTTAAAGGACTCATCTGGACCACTCTTTCTCTTATTCTGTTCTGTTTGTCTACATATTCACTCTTATAGATTATGTATCCATTTGCTTTCTATCTTCTCTAACTAGAATGTGAGCCCTATGAGGGCAGGAGCTCCAGTGGGCACCCCCTGGCAGCCAGTCCAGAGCCTGGCACATGGTCCCATGCAATAACAGTTACTGAGTAAGTACCAGGCCCCAAAGTATGGGTTTGGTTTGGAAAAGCAGTGGGGAGCCACTGAAAACCACTGAGGAGAGTGATCCCACACAGCAGGCTCTGGGGCCATCTTCCCAGTAGGGAGTGCAGGCTCACAGAGCACTACAGCAGATCCTAGCCTGAAAGTCAAAATACATAAGGACCAGCTGTACCAGACACTCCATGTGTAGCAGGCCAGACACTTCCTCAATTTGGGGCAACCTTTTTTTTTTTAATTCTGTGATAATAACGAACCTAGCTAACAGTGATTCAAGTACTTAGGTTAAATACTTTACATTTAATCTTTCTCATAACTCACTATTCTATTTCAGAGATGGAAAAACTGAACTGGAAAGATGTATAATAATGCTAAGAAGCTGACAAGCCTAGGTGCCCATGTAGGAAGGTCTGATTCTGAAGTTTGCGCTCCTCCCCACCTCATTCTGCCAGCCTGTGAGAGCGTCTGGCATCAGGATCTGCAAGGAGCCCATCCATCACTAACATTCTATACTATGGAGGGGCAGGGGGATTGAGATTTTAAGGCAGAGGCTCCAGCAAGAGTTGCTGCTGCAGTCTTGAGTCAGAATACCAGAAACTCAGGCGGGGTTTCTATGTTCCCATCTTGAGGAGAAGTTTTTCTTCAGTAAACCTCACTCTTTGCTCTTAAGGCCTTCAATTGATTAGATGAGACCCACCCACATGGTGGAGAGTACTCTGCTTGACTCAAAGTCTACTGATTCAAATGATCATCACATGTTTAAAATACCTTCCCAGAAACATCTAGACTGGTGCTGAACAAAGAACTGGGACCCAACCTCCCCCTCACCCCCAGATGACACATCGCATTAACCATTGCCATGAGCTTGTCCTTAGATGTGCCCTGTGTGCAGAGCTGGCCAGAGACTCAGATGGAACGTCAGGCACTTTCAGGAGGACACTTCTCTCCAGCACAGGGCTGGGCCACTGGCTTTTCCTCAGGAGGTTTGCAAAGGTTACAGTGTCCATCTTGATTTTCCTTCTCCTATTACTTTGCCAGGTCCCCAAGGCCTTGTAGAAGTGTTTTTATTCCGGCTATTATGGCTGTTGTTATTATCCTTCTTAATCTTGGCACCAGGATGCCTTGGCTGGCTTCCAAGAAGAAGAGCTAGTTTCTGTCTCTCTGACACCCTTCTGTTGCTTTTAATCGGATACAGAGTATCTTGTCTTCTCTCCCCAGACAGATGCTGGAGTGTGGCCTGTGATGACGAAAGTGGCCACTCTGTCCTGGCTCAGAGATGAATGAGGCCTCAAACGGGATGACACCGAGTCATCCCAGCTGCCACATGGAGATGTTTGCTTCTAAGGAGATTCCAGAGGCCCCTGTGCCTATCACTTATCAGAAAGGGGGGGCTGGCCCCAAGAACCACAGTGGGCTCCAGTCCTGCCCCTGGACCGTGGACCTGCCTTTCCCAATCTCCAGCCCTGAGTTCCCAGGAAGACCCAGCTAATCTCCAAGGTGTCTTCCAGCTCTAGCATCCCACCACGCCACCACAGCTGGTCATTTCTACCATGCTCATATACAAAGAAAGCGGTCTGGCCTGAGTCGGGGTGTGCCAATAAGTGCGCAAGGACGTAAGGGCACAGCTGGGAACTCGAATCCAGGACCCTCAACTCTGAGTCCACAGCCTTCTCTTCTCCAGTCTTCCCCATGCTGCCCATACTCCCGAATGCAACCTAATGTGAGAAACACACACCACACTGGGGCCAGGACGCCAATATAGCACCTATACCTACAAGTACAAGAGAAGCTAACCTTTTACGAATGACACTCTCCCTTTCTATTTGTATTGCTTCCTCATTCTGTCCTGCACCTTAAAATACACAATTCACAGATGTACCATAATCCATATTTTAAAAAAACACTCTGGTCCACCTGATACCATCCAGGCACAGTGGAGACCCGGACCCCCCCACATACTCTCGCTAGGCCTTAAAGGTGGACTCTTTCAGTGTTTTCTTACTCTGAGGAGTCATGGGGCCCAGTCAGAGGTCAGTTCTTCAACCCTGGGGTTCCCAGCACAGGGCGCACAGATCCCAGACAAAAGGGGTAATGGGTGAGACGGGCCAACCTTGGCAACTTTAGGAAGAAATCTGGTGCATGGATACCGGTGGGTTAACAGTATTCCCAAGCATCCCTTTCAGGACTAGGATATAGTATTAGATGCCCATTACCTGTGTTTCTATTTATCACAATTTGATGTGCCTGCCCTACATGGTTAAAAGGAAGTTAAAATGAAAGTCACACCTACCATCACGTACTCACGTATACTCTACACCTCTGTAAATAATAATCTTAGCCTCTGGAAGGCTTTAGGCACCAAATGCTGCCTGGGGGATATGACCTGCAATGAGGGCCACGGTGTATGTGTGTGTGTGTGTGTGTGTGCGCACGCGCATGTGTGCTGGGGCCAGGGTGGCTGCATTGGTGGCATCTTCCTCGGGTGAATAAGGCTTGCTTAGCCCACTGCTCATAAGCATATTCAGTCAGGTGCATAATGCATACGAATATCCTTGTAAACTTGAACCCCTTCTTTAATAGTAAATGTCCATGTTAGTGACTCTCACCATTTCCATTGTTGCCAGCATGAACTTTTCCTCACCTTCCTTCGGTTCCTGAGGGCCAGAAGCCTGACTCCTCATGCAGGAGGCTGCCCAGAGAGACAGGTGTGAGGGTGCCTGGCCTCTCCTGAGGGGGCCACATTACTAAGTGTCACTTAGGAGTCACTTATCTTGCCAAGGCCTCCACCATCCTCCAGCCACTTCCCTTCTCTGAGATGACAGCCCTCTATCCCCAAGACAGGACAGGCTGAACCGACCACCTGCCCCAGGGCTCCTGGCTCCTCCTCACCTGCCTCAGGGCCAGATCAGAGCTCAGTCCCTGCAGGGCCAGCTCTGGGCTGAACACCACTGATTCACCCATGCCTGGTAATGATGCCAACATTCAGAGCTTCAGAGCCACTGCCTGCAACCAAGCCGTTAACGGGCCATCTCCATCCAAGTCAAAGCCAGAGCTGCCCGTCCTCCCCAGTGTCTCCTGCATGTAACAGTCTGTGTCAGAAATACTGCTCCTGTATTATAAATATGCAAAGCCGGAGAGGCAGCAGGCGACTGGGATAAAACACCCGAGATTATTTACGAGTCTCCAACTCACACACTGGGGCTTTATTTGCTTAATGAATGGCCAGGGCCAACCATCAGCCCAGGGATTTATTTGTCACCAGGAGCAGAAGACACTAGGACGTGGAGATGTAAAAATGACAAATTCCCCAACTCAGCCAAGGTAGTATTTCATTGCCGCGATATCCAGCGGGGAAGGGAAGGTGAGGGGTGGGAAGGAACAACGGCTGGTGGGGGAGGGGAGAGGGACTACAGTTGAGAGATTGGCCAGGTTAACAGACAGAAAACACAAAAACAGAAATGCCACTTTCCAGAACAAAGGCCAAGGGCCAGGAATGAGGGCCCTGTTAGCAGTCCTCACGTGTGCCTAATGCCCTCCGTCCTTCCCACTCTCAAACCACCCCACTAGGAACAACACTAACAAGCACACTGTGAAGAGGGTGGGCCCAGACGTGTGCACGCTCAGATCCGAGTTTCTTCTCAGCAACTCACTGGGCAAAGTGACCTGAACAAGTCACTTCAAGTTTCCAGAACTGTTTTGTCATTTGTAAAATGAAGGGAGGGGCATCCAGGTGGCTTGGTCGGTTGAGTGACTCTTGATTTCGGCTCAGGTCATGAAATCAGGGTTCGTGAGTTTGAGCCCCCCATTGGGCTCTGCAGACAGTGAAGAGCCTGCCCAGAATTCATTCTCTCTCTCTCTCCCTCTTTCTCTCTCTCCCTCACTTTGCCCCTTCTCCACTTGTGCTCCCTTCCCCTCTCTTCCCTTCCCTTCTCTCTTTCTCTCCCTCTCTCTCTTACTCAAAAATAAATAAACTTAAAAAATCCTTTGAAACTAAGGGACAGACCTGTTCTCTGACTCCTCCACAGATTGAAGCTCCTGTACCACCACTATCAGCAACATCAGCCTCCACAACCAACATCAACCACTGGTCCCCCATGGACCCAGTCTCACATGTGTCCTCTCCCAGCAAAGTCTTCTGGCTTTGAATCTTGCCTCACGTCATCCATTTGATGTCATCCCCTGAGTTCCAGCTAGGCTGACCACTCAACTAGCAACTGTATTTCCCAGTCTGCCCCACACCCAGATGGAAACACACAAAAAATGAAAGGTGAATGGGAATTGTGCAGACCACAATCAGGTTACAGCCTTTCAAAAGGATATTGACTATCCTTCCCTGGGCTGGGACATGGATGTAAGGCTTTGGGCATGTGGACAATGACAACACTCTAAGGCATGGAGGAGTGATAACACAGAGTCTGGTTCTCCATGTGACCTCATATGGCAAAGTGACACCAACCTGGACCATCTTTGGACTGTGTAGAGAAGCTTCTTTTTTTAAGTTTATTTATTTATTTTGACAGAGAAGAGAGGGGAGAAGAAGAGAGAGAGGAAGAGTGAGAATCCCCAAGCAGGATCCATGTTGTCGGCACAGAGCCTGATGCAGGGCTTGAACGCATGAACTGTGAGATCATGACCTAAGCCAAAACCAGGAGTTAGACGCTTAGCCAAATGAGCCACCCAGGTGCCCTGCAAAGCAGCAGCTTCTAACTTGGGTGAACCACTTTGATTTTGGGTATCTTTGTTACAGTAGCTCAGTCTATATCCTAATTAATGCACCTCCCATTGTCCTTCCAGCACATCATCTCTATGGGTGCACTCTAGGATACCATACCACACAAACTTACCTGATTCTTACACATGTGTTTCTAGATGGTGAGCAGCTGGAAAGCAGCTAAATGAATGAATAAATTCTCCATTGGACAACTTCAAGAGTCCTTAGTACTACAGAGCCATATAGGAAATCAATTATGTATGGAATGGCCTGACCATTTGGAGTTTCCAGAACAGTACAAGAGGAAGCAGTGGGAGCCTCCAGTGCCTGTGTGACATGCTGGGAATGAAGCCAACAAGGTTGGTGGAGGCTGCTGCCCTTCCTCATGACCAGTTTAAGGAAGGCTCTGGGACATGGCAGCATTTGTCCCCTCCCCTCTGGGAAATCATCTAGTCTCAGGCTGGGCACCAGAAGATGAGAAAAACAAAGTGTTTATTTCAGAGATCTCTCCAGGTATTTTAAACAAGAGTAATCTAACAGAGGTATTTAAAAGCTTATAAAGCTTTTGAAAAGGCTGAGAAAACAGAAGTTAGAGATGTCACTATGAGTGTTAAGAAAATCAGAAAATGCAGGAATTACAGGAAACTGCCCCAATGGTCTTGACTGCCTACAGCACAGAATGGGGGGGCACTTCTGTCACCATTAACAGGGGGACATTCAGAAGCACTGCAAAACCTCACACCCCAAATTATGCAATTCTAATATAAGAATGTAGTTTCCTATAATGGAGATCACTCTTTGTTCAGAGAATGTAAGGGACCACCAAGTCCTTTCTCAAAACTGTAGACATCTGAGTCCTGTCCTGACACCAGGAGGTCACTTCCAGAGTGAATGTCCCATCAGGTGGCCCTGGGAAAAAGGAGCGCCAGGGCTGGGGATCAAGTCCCATTACTTCCCACCTACTATTGTCTCACATGGGTGACCAGAAATGCTCATAAAAGCAAGCATAGAAAAACAATAAAGATTTCTAAATAATAACAAAATAAAGTACATGACTTGGACACACTTTCACTCTAAGTTACCATGCCATCATTTTTAAATGATTAGATTTTGATATGATGCCATCATCCCAATTGATAATGAGGAAACTCTATCTAGGCTCAGTAGCGTGATGAATGCTACTTTGATCCAGTCTAACCTTTGCATATGGCCCTGCAAATTCTTTGATTAGCCTCTCATCTACCAATGCCACTGCACCTCCCGCTACTTTGCTCACCCAAACTCACCAAGTTAAGGAAACCAAGTCCTCAAGCAGTTATAGCTTATTGGCACACATTCACAACATTGGGATCCAACCAAAGAACGTTATATGGAGAAAAAGGAAGTCTTTAAATGCTCTGCTGAAGCCTTGAAAATAGCTGTCACCCTTAGAATCCCACAAGGAAATATGGTTTGGGGTACAGGATCTTGGCTATACACTCCATTTTATAAGGAGAGACGGAGGCTTTCTCCTTCCTCTCCACACCCTCATGGGGAAGTTGAGCCTGGACCAGACACACAATAGAAGCATAATGTGTCCTCTCTCTAGTAGGCGTCTTCCTGTTTGGGGGTCCATGTCTGGCATTACTGAGCTGTGCCCGGCTCCCTTTGCCTGTACCTTTAGGAAGTCCTTGTAGGGCCAATCTCATCTGCCAGGGACCTTCCTTCATTCGAAACAAGGCATCTTAGTCTTTCAGGAAGGTCATACTGAAACTATGGTGGGATTTTGGGTAGAATACCTGGGATTCCTGGATACAAAGGAGCCCAGATTCACAGATACAAGAGTCCTTAAGGCCCACTGTGATGAGGCCAGCTCCCTGAGATGGGTGGCCAATTGGGGGCTCAAGTACAAAGCCCTAACTTGTGGAAGAGTGATTTTTCTCAGAAAGTCTTCTGTGCTCGTGGTTCCTAGGGAAGTGGTGGGGATGGCTGGTTGTGGATTCACCCACTCAAGATATCCCCCAGCCACTGACATCCCAGAATGTTCATCCTCACCTGGGCCCAGGGTTGGGGATGAGCAAGTCAGAATGGGGTGCAGGGAGAACAAGAGTGCGCACAGGCACAAAGACTGAAGCACCAGGCACCAGATTATCTTGAACATCAACCAAAGGCAGGGCTATTTTCATTTCCAAAAAAGAGATGAAGTTGGCAGTTTTGGGTAGCTGGGCTTGACTTTTGCTGCTTTTACTCTTTTGGTGTCTTCTGAAGTCAAATGTATTAAGAAGCATCTTGGGGCTGGGAAGTAACTGAAGCAGTCTGAGGTCAGTGCAAGCAAGTGCATGACTTGATTCTGCAATCTTTCTGTTGAGAATATGTCCCCACCCCCCCCCACTGTCCCAAGATTCTCTTTTCCAGGCCAGGAAGCCCCTCCTCAGCACAGCTCAGCAGCACTGCTGAGCTATTAAGGTCATATCAGCCTCCTCGAGATCTGCTGTGAAGAGCAGAAGGTGTGTCCTGCACCTGGGAGCCAGAACCCCTGCTTTGAGCTGCACTTAACTTGAGCCTGGAAAAACAGCTGGGCTCTGTGGGAGAAGGTGCCAGGGAAGGCTGCACCCCCACTGGATCAGTCAGCTCCCAAAGCAGTCCTGAGCTGGGAGGGACCTAGAGTCACACCCCACCCCAAATTCAGTGCCACACAGTGATCAGTGAACATCCTTGGGTTGGGGAACCTACTGGGCATAGTCTAGTTGGTGCTGCATGTAAAGGGACAGATGGCAGTAAAAGAATCAGGTCTCAAAATAAAGGGGTGTGTGTGCATGGGTGGCTCAGTTGGTTAAGCATCCAATTCTTGATTTCAGTTCAAGTCATGATGTCACAGTCATAGGATTGAGCCTGTGTTGGACTCTGAGCTGGACATGGAGCCTGTTTAAGATTCTCTCTCTGCCTCTCTCTCCCCCACTCTCTCTCTCAAAAAAAAAAAGACAGAGAATCAGCTCTCTGAAATGAGCTCTGCTTGCTTGGGTGGGCTGCTCCTGCAGGTGCAGAGGCTGAGTCATCGAATAGAGAATGAGCTCTTGAGGCTTTGGATAGCTTGGGATAGTTTTGGGATAGGTGGGAATTTCCTTCGTGCTTCTGGACAGAGACATTCCCTTCTATCTATCATGTGTGGCATGGCTTGTACTTGCAAAATGCAAGGCACCAGAGGCAGGGACAAGATGGAGTCTCCTGTCCTCCCTGGCGACCTCCCTCGTGACCCTAACACTCCTAGCAGCACAATCACAACAGAGTTTCTATTTCAAACTAAGGAACCATGAAATCTCAACACAAGACTCTGAAACTGTC
Organism: Hyaena hyaena; assembly: GCF_003009895.1. Taxonomy (NCBI): domain Eukaryota; kingdom Metazoa; phylum Chordata; class Mammalia; order Carnivora; family Hyaenidae; genus Hyaena; species Hyaena hyaena. The sequence goes on along the minus strand of NW_024082203.1, from coordinate 242,636 downwards.
CCAATTCTTTCTCTCTTTCAAGGCCATTTGTTTAGAATGAACAGGCTATCTTGCTGCCTCCCATTTCTGACCTGTGATTCTCCAGCTAAATTCTGATAATGCTGCTTTGCCCGCTTGATTCTCTAAGGAAACTCCTGTGTAGAGATCACAGACATCCGCTCGCCCCAGACCTGCTATTTGTCTCTTTCACACGTCAGGGGGAGTGGCAGACTGCAGCTTCAGGAACCTGTTCCGAGTTTGTGGTCCCTTCCCACCCTGGTCCACCTCTGTCCCTAAACGTCTGGATTTCTCCACAGGCTAATTGCCGGTCCCACCACCCCCAACCCACCCTCTCTCCACTTCTCTGCCCAAGAGAGGCAGGTGATGCCCAAATGCTCATTCTGGCACTAATTTCTCTGCAGAATTCCCTCCCATGTTTCTACCATCCGCACAACATTTCCACAGAGATGTCCTCATTATTGAAAATGCACATCAGAACCTGAACTCATTATATGATAATAGCAAACAAACCCTCATGCTTGTCAAGAGTTTGAGCATTCACAAGTGGCTTTTACATCTATTTTATACCCATTATCCCATTTAAATCATACACAAAGTCCTGAAATGTAGGCCAGGCAAGCATTGCTATTCCTAGTTCATAGATGAAGGGACCAGGGCTCAGAACTGCCTAAGATCAAACAGCTAGTGAATTATGGAGCCACGACTACACTCATTCTCCTTCCTTACTTCTCAGATCAAAGATCCCAACAGCTATCAAATCCTATGAAGTCCGGGTATGTGGCTGGCTCAGTCGGAAGAGCATGTGACTCTTGAGCTTGGGGTTGTGAGTTTGAGCCCCATGTGAGGTGTTAGAGATTACTTAAAAATAAAATCTTAAAAAAAAAGAAAAAGAAAAAAAATACTATGAATTCTACTTTCCTTTCTAACCCCTTCTCTACTGAATGTGTCCTTCCATGGCGATGACTCTGCTCTGCTCTAGGCTTCTGTCTGCAGCGGCCTGGATTAGTACCTGGGCTGCCGGCTTCACCTTGCAGATCTCATTCCTTAGTCCTTCTAATGCGCTGAACATTGCCTCCAAATAATGAACACTGACACCCAATAATCCTTTAGAACACTTATTTCATGTTGTTACTCTTCTAGGAGAAAGTTTCAAGGACTCTTACCAGCCTCCACTTTAAAATACACTGTTTGGTCCAGCACCGGGGCCCTGCCAAATGGCCTGCTGTCCTTTACAGCTTTGCACGGAGAGTTCTCCCGAGTGCCTATGGCTATTCCAGTCTATGGGCTTCTTTCTGTATTCACCACGTGATAGATTTCTGCTCCAATCTATTAATTTCCTTCCTTCTGTTTGATCTCTCTCTCTTTTTTTTTTTTTATTTCTTAAGGTACAGTTTTCTGTTGACTTGAGGTCTTTCTTCTTTTTAAATAAAAGCATGTACAACCATAAATTTCCTTGTAAGCAATGGGTTAGCAGCATAAGTTTTGGGATATTGTGTTTTCTTTCTTTTGTTTGGGTGGGTTTATGCATTTATTTTTTAAAGTTTTAATTTAAATTCAGCTAGTTAACATACAGTGTAATATTAGTTTCAGGCACACATATAGTGATTCAACACTTCCATACAACACTCGATTCTCCTCACAGCAAGTGCCCTCCTTAATCCCCATCACCTGTTTCACCTATCTCCCTACCTACCTCCCCTCTGGGAACCAGCAGTTTGTTCTCTATAGTTCAGAGTCTGTTTCCTCGTTTGTCTCTCTCTTTTATTTTTTTGCCCCCTTTGTTCATTTGCTTCTTAAACTCCACATGGGTGAGGCCATATAATATTCATCTTCCTGAGACTTATTTCACTTAGCATAATATCCTCTAGCTCTATCCACATCATTGTAAATGGCAAGCATTCATTCTTTTTCATGGATGAATAATATTCCACTATATATACATACCACTTCACCATCATCCATTCATCAGTCAATGGGCACTTTGGCTGTTTCCATAATTTAGCTATGATAGGTAATGCTTCTATCAATACCAGGGTGCATGTATCCCTTTGAATTAGTGTTTTTGTACCCTTTCAGTAAATACATAGTACTGCAATTGCTGCATCACAGAGTACTCCTCTTTTTAACTTTTTGAAGAACCTCCATACCATTTTCTAGGGTGGCTGCACCAGAATTGCTGTGTTTTCATTTTCATGCTTCCAAAGGGATTTTCTACTTCCCTGTGACTTCTTCAATCCACTGGTTATGTATGAGTATGTTGTTTAATTTCCCAACTTCCCTTCTGTAATTGGTTTCTAATTTCACTACACTGTGGTTGCAGAAACTACTCTGTATGATTTCAATTCCTTTTCAATGTACCAAGGTTGTTTTATGGCCTGGTATCTGGTCTATCATGGAGAATGACCCCTGTGCATTTGAGAAGAAGGTGTATTCTGCTCTTGTCGAGTGAAGTCTCCTACGAACATCTATTAGGTCTAGCTGGTTTATAGCACTCAAACTTTCTATCTCCTTTTTGGTCACGTGCTAACTTTATCCATTATTGAAAGTGGAATATTGAAATTTCCAACTATTATTTTCAAATTGCTTCTTCTTTTCAGTTCTGTTAGTTATTGCTCTGCTGTTAGGTGATTATACACTTACATCTGTTATGTCTTCCTGATAAACTGACTCTTATTAGAAAATGTTCTTCTAAGTCTCTATTAAAAATGCTGTTTTAAAGTCCATTATGTCTGATATTTCTATAGCTCCTTTTGGTTATTGTTTGCATGTTCTATTTTTAACCATCTCTTACTTCCAACCTCTTTGTATCTTTAAATCTAAAATGTGTCTCCTGTACATACCATAGAGTTGGATATTTTTTTTTAAAAATCCATCTTGCTGAGGCACCTGGGTGGCTCAGTTGTTCAGCATCTGACTCTTGGTTTCTGCTCAGGTTATGACCTCACAGTTCATGAGATCAAGCCCTACATCAGGTTCTGCACTGATGGTACGTTCTCTCTCCCTTCTCTCTCTGCTCCTCCCTCGCACATGCACACTCTCCCACTCTCAAAATAAAGAAACATTTTAAAAAATCCATTTTGCCATTCTCTGCCTTTTTATTAGAGTCTCAGTTTAATGTAATTAATAATAAGATAGGATTTATGACTACCAGTTTGCTATTTGTTCTATAGGTCTTGAGTCTTTATTCCTCTATTTTATTTTTTGCATTTCTGCCTTCTTTTTTGTTAAAAGGATGTTTTCTAGTGTACCATTTTTATTTTCTGCTTTTTTTCCTTAGTGGGTTTCCTGGAGATCATAATTAACATCTTAATTTAGAACAATCCCATTCAGATTAATGCTTATTTTCAACAGTATATAAAATCTTTGCTCCAATACAGCTCCATTCTTTCGCTCCTATTTTATGCTAGTGTTGCTATACAAATTACATCTTTGTGCATTATAAGCCTGTCAACACAGTTTTATAATTGCTGTTTTGTATCGCTGTCTTTTAAAGGAAATAGAGAAAAAAGGATAACAAATAAAAACGAATTTCCACCGTAGTAGCTTTTACGACTCTATCTTTTCATGTGGATTTGAAATGTATCTGGTGTTCTTTCATTCCAGGCTGAAAGGTTCTCTGTAATATTTCTTGTAGGGTGGGTCTTCTGCAACTAACTCTCTCAGTTTTTGTCTATCTGAGAATATCTTCATTTCTCCTTCACTTGCGAAGGATAGTTTTTACTGAAAATGCTTGGTTGACAGTCTTTCTCTTTCAGCACTTTGAGTATTTCATTCCACTGTTTTCTAACCTCTAAGATTTCTTATGAGGAGTCAGCTGTTAATCTTACTAGGCTCTCTTCTATGTAACAAGTCTCCTCTCTCTTGCTGACTCAGCATACTCACTTTGACTTTTGACAGTTTGATTATGATGTGTCTGGGTGTGGATTTCTTTGAATTTATTTTGCTTGAATTTGTTGAGCTTCTTGGAAGTGCAGATTAATATTTTTCATAAATTTGGAGTTCTGGGACATCATTTCTTCAAATATCCTTTCTACCACATTCTTTTCTCTCTTTCTGGGATTCTTATAATCCATATATTGGTACGTTTGATGGTGTCCCACAGGTCTCTGATGGTGTGTCCATTCTTCTTAATGCTTTTTTCACCTTGTTCCTCGGACTGAATAGTCTTGATTGGTTTACTCTTAAGTTTGCTGATTTTTTCTTCTGTGAATTCAAATCTACTGTTCAAAAATAACTGATTTTTGTCAGTTATTACATTTGCCAACTCCTGACTATTTAGTTCTCAGATAATTTCTAACTTTTTATGATATTTTCTATTTAATTAAATATTTTCATACTTTTCTTTATTTAGACACAGTGTTCTTTAGTTATTTCAACATATTTATAATTGCTGATATAAAGTCTTTGCCTGGCAGGTCCAAAGCCTGAGCTCCCTCACAGTTTCTATTGATTCATTTTCCCCTCCCTGTGTATGAGCCATGCTTTTCTATTTCTTTTCATTTCTTACAATTTTTGTTGTTACTAAAAACTGAATTTTTAAATAATACATGTGACCACTCTTCCCCTCCTCAGGGTTTGTTATTGCTGCTGTTGTAGTTTGTGTGTTTAGTGACTTTCCTGGACTAATTCTGTAAGATCTTTTTCATCAATGCAGCCACTGAAGTCCCAGCCTTTCCTGAGAAACTGCGTGTGCGTGCGTGGGTGCACATGTGCACATGTGTTGGGGCATGCCTTCAATGTTCCACATGTTTACAACTCTGCTTCATCCTTCATTTCCTGCCTGCAATCAAGTCTCAAAATCAGCCAAAGGGGAGAGATTAAAGAGACCTCCCAAGATCTTTCTTGGGTATGCACACAGCTCTGCATATGTGTGTAACTTTCTAGGTCAGCAAGAATACGCCAGAGATTTTCAAAGCTCCCACTGACATCCCACTCCACAGATTTTCCTTTTAAATATGTTGGTCCACTTCTTATTTTCCCCAACTGGCATCCCTGCTTAATGCCACAATGATGCTAGACAGCTGCCACTAATTGTTTTGTTGTTTTTTTTTTGACAAATGCCCTGGTGATGAGTAGGTTTGCCCTCAGTGCTCCCTGAGTCAGTTCAAATAAAAACAAGCCCTAAGAATGGAGCACTTTCAGAGAGCTGCCTGACAGGTCATGTAGCCATAATTCTCAGGAGATGTAGTCAGTAAGGGAGCTCCAAGTCCATTCTTCCCCCTCCAGAGTTGCGAGTCTGCTGATTTTCATACCCTACTGTAGCTGCTAGCCTATGGGTCAAGAACATTGCAGAGCTGAAGCAAATGGGAACAGGGCAGGTTAAAATGTCACTTGTTCTTAATAAGATTTAGTAATTTTCCTGAAAGAATGTTCCTCAAATTGTTGTAGGTCTTTAATTTCTAGAATTCTAGAAAAGTTGATTTTGACAATTTTTGCCAGGATTCTGTTTTTATGGAAGCACAGATTTTTGGAGGTAACTACTCTGCCATTTTGGAAGTGCTTCAATGGCTGGCTTCTTTTTAGTTCTTATTTTAATCATGATAAAGAGCATATACAATTTATCATCTTAACCATTTTAAAGTGTACAGTTAAGTAGTGCTAAGAACTTTTACCTTGTTGTGAAACAGATCCCAGAACTTTCTCACCTTGCAGAACTGAAACTCTATATCATATACCCACTAAACAACTCTCCCTTCCCCTCCACTTTCTATTCTGTTGAATTTGCCTACTTTAGATACCTCATATAAGTGGTATCTTTTCCTACCTCTTCATGATGGCTTATTTATTTTACTTAGCATAATCTTTTCAATGTTCAACCATATTGTAGCATGTGACAGGATTTCTTTCCTTTTTAAGGATACATAGTATTCATGAATTTGTGTGTGTGCATGTGTGTGTGTGTGCGCGCGTGCGTGTGTGTATTCCATTATATACATTTTGCTTTTCTATTCATCTGTTGAACATTCCCCCTCTTGGCTATTGTGAATAGTGCCTGCCATGAACATGGGTGCACAAATATCTCTTTAAGAGCCTGCTTTCAATTCTTTTGGACATGTATCCAGACGTGGGCTTGCTGGATCATATTACCATATGATCTATATTTAATTTTTTAGAAACTACCATACTGTTTTCCATAGCAACTCCACTATTTTACAATTCCACTAACAGTGCAAAAGGGTACCAACTTCTCCATCCTCAACCACATGTGTTATCTTCTGTCTTTCTAAGAGTTTTTCTTTTTCCCTTGATGGTAGTCATCCCACTGGCTGTGAGGGGATTTCTCACTGTGGTTTTTATTTTAATTTCTTTGATGATTAGTGACTATATCTGTTCATACGCTTGTTGGCCATTTGTATATCATTTTGGGAGCAGTGTCTGCCCAAGTCTTTTACCTATTTTTAAATAGGGTTATTTGATATTTTTGTTAAGTAGTAAGCATTCTTTGTATAGTCTTGATATTAAATCCTTATGAGATAAAGGATTTGCAATATTTTCTCCCATTCTGTAGGTTTTCTTTTCACTCTGTCGTGTCCTTTGATGCACAAATCTTTAAGGTTGATGTAGTCTCATATTTCTATTTTTGTCTGTTGTCTTTTTCATGTCATATCCAAGAACACATTGCCAAGTCTATTCATGCCAAGTCATGAAGTTTTTCCCTGTTTTCTTCTAGGGGTTTTATCATTTGAGATCTTATATTTATGTCTTTAACCCATTTTGAGTTATTTTTTTCTCTAGAGTGTAAGGTAAGAGTCCAAATTCATTCTTTTGCAGGCAAGGATACATTTTTCCCAATACTATTTGTTGAAGACACTATCCTTTCTGCATCAACAGGCCTTGGCACCACTGCTGGAGATCATCTTACCATAGGCAGAGGGATTTATTTCTGAACCCACTATTCTATTCCATTGGTCTATATTTGTCTTTTATGCCAAATCACATTGTTTTGATTACTGTAGCTTTGTAATATATTTTGAAATCAAGAACCAGGAGTCATTCAGTTCTGTTCTTTTTCAAAGTGTTTTGGCTATTCAGGGTCCCTTCAGACTCCATATGAATTTTAGGATGGGCTTTTCTATTTCTGCAAACAAAGGCATTGGGATTTTGATGGGCATTGTGTTGGATTTGACACAACAGATTCACAGATCACATTGGGTAATACTGACATCTTCCTTTCTATAACACAACCTCATGTTTTCTACCCAGCAGCCTACCAGTTTTCATTGTCCTGACAGTAGAATATGCTCTTCCTCACATGTTCCCTAAATAACTAATACATCACGAAGTCTATTTCCCTAATTCTGTCATGTATGAGATGGAGAAAGGTCCACCTTGAAGGAACTCTTTTTCTCATTTAGCTCCATATTACACTTGAAACACAGGAAGGTAACATAGAAGATCATGTTATAGATATGAAATAGAGGATAAAAACAACCATATTAATTCAACAACTTATTTAACATCTGTGAAAAGCCAGGCACCATGCTTGGCATAGAGGATTTGATGATTCAATATAGAGGCCCAGCCTCTATGCTCTAAGAGATTTCAGCAGGAGAAAGAAATGCCCAAAGCCATCAATAAACCAAGGAAACATAAGGAGCAAAGTCTACTTGACCAAACCAAACATACTTTTCTGTCACTTAAATTATGATCTTTTGTCGACATTTATTTCAGTCTTTGTTCTGCTTAAACTATGGTGCATGGGTGATGTCAGGAACATCAGGCCATATTTAGGAGTCTGAATAGGACATAAAGGTAGCAAAAGCACAGATCAATGTGTGTGGTCAGTGCTCCTGTGTGTGGGCCAGGAGGCATACTTATCCTCACAAGTGATTACCGGGAGGTATAAGCAACAAGAAACAGAGACCTATATGCAATACCTTAGAAGACTTTGTTTGGTATCCCCTTTATAAAGCTTCATGTGAGAAATTTATTTTAGAATGAAGTAATAGAGAAAGTTTTGCTTCTCTTGAGAAAATGTCTCTCCCTTTCTGATAACAGAGTTCTGAAACCACATCTCCCTTTTCACTTTGGCAACCAGGAAGCTTAGGGTCAGGTGTGAGGCTTAATTCCAGCAATTCTAGTGCCTGAAGCTTTGAGTTCTTTCCATGGTCCAAATTCTTTATTTCTATTTCTCTACAGTCATGAATTTATGATGTGCATGGAGCCTAAGTCATCTATTAAGATGTGGGACAGAAAAATCACTACATAATTATTTTTTTTGGACCATACTGAAAGAGGCTAAAAGGGACAGGAGATCTTTCCCCCACTTTCATCTTGAGGAAGTTGAGAATGTCCTCCAAAGTGGAAATGGGGCTTGGTTTCTGGTGGTGCCGTGAGTGGTAGAGATTGGGGCTTTTCTCCTTGCAGCGTCCTGGGCATATAGGAGTAGGTCTCAGAAAAAAAAAAAAAAAAAAAGGTCTCAGAAAAAAAAAAAAAAAAAAACCCTGATGTTTCCAGCCTGGGCCCTCAAGCTCTCTTAATGTGTAAGCAGACAAGATACTGGCATGGGGTAGGATATGTCTAGCATGGATCCCAAACAAAAGGATCCTTTGCCAGCTTTTCAGAACTGGTGAGAATCCCAAGGCTTTTGTATAATCCTCAGGGAGTGGCTGGGGGCAGGAGTCTCTCAAAAGATAGATTAGATTTCCTGCCAGTTCAGCAGGTGGAAGCTTGGCACCGATTAAATTTGATTTAGAGAAATAAAGAAATGTGACATGTCTTGCACCCCACTGTTGTGGTCTGAAATGCATACCTGATACATGAGATATAAATAAGTAAATGAATAAATAAACAAACCAGAGGCCAGAGTGCCTGGGATGAATTCCCAGTTTGCTGTGTTTCCATCATTAGGATCATGCAACCTTGAAACACAAGGGCTAATGAAGAATTTGGCGCTTCGCACAATAAATGCCATCTGTGGGGACTGTATGGTAAGGGATGGAAGTAAAAAAAAAAAAAAAAAAGCCAAAGACAGCTCCAGACTTCACAAAACTTACAATTGAATGTGGGCCTTCCATGTCAGCAACATTAATAAGAAAAAGGACAGCCATAGTCTCGCGAACATATTTTTATTATGCGCTCACTACACAAAGTACGTGGAAGAGAAAGGGGAGGATTCAGACAGCACCCAGCAGGCAGCAAGCATGCAGGTTGGTGAAGAAAGTAGGGCAGGTAGAATAACAAAACACTAGAAGAGGGATATGTTTATAAAAGTGATTTGCATCTAGTACTATGGAAGGAGGGGTCGTTTCTGCCTAAAAGTGAGAATGCTTTAAAGAGGAAGGGGTGTTTGGGCTGGTCTTTGAAAATGGAAAGGATCTGGGGCGCCTGGGTGGCTTAGTCGGTTAAGCGTCCGACTTTCGCTTAGGTCATGATCTCGCGGTTTGTGGGTTCGAGCCCTGCGTCGGGCCCTGTGCTGACTGCCAGCTCAGAGCCTGGAGCCTATTTCAGAGTCTGTGTCTCCCTCTCTCTCTGACCCTCCCCTGCTCATGCTCTCTCTCTCTCTCCTAGAAATAAATAAAAATATATATATATTTAAAAAAAAAAGAAAGAAAATGGAAAGGATCTGAGCAGAATAAGGTGGTCAGAGGGGAACTGCAGACCAGGGGTAGTGAAAGTACAGGTCCCCACCTGCTCATGCTCAGGGCTGCAGGGGTTAAGGAAATGCCTCTTCATGGATGCCCATCATGGTGCATGAGGATGAATGGATAAGTGGTGGTGGTAAGACCAGAAGGGTGCATGCAGGTTGGCCACAGACAGGGTTTTGGACACCCTGCTCAGGTGTTTAGACTGTAAGTTACAGGCAAGGTGATGGAGAGGCTACAGATGTTTGAACAGAGAAGGGTCATGGGAAGAAGGAGGCTTTGGGCAGCTGGCTTGGATAGCTGAATGCGGGATGATGTCTCACAAGGTATGGATAAAGCAGTTACAGGGCAAAGTGTTAAGTCCATTAAAATGTCTTGGGCACTTGAACTATAAGAGGCAGAGGGTCACAGAGAGAATGCAGGAGGGTTCTCAAATGTGGAGAGGTAGTGAGCTGGGGGCGGGGCGAGAATGAAGAGAGCAGATGTCAAGAGAGGACTCTGGAGTTTCAGGCCTGCATGAAATGGAGTATGAGAGGAAGATGGTTTAGGAGGAAAATGATGAGCTCAGGTGAGAGCGCCCTGAGTCTGAGGTCCCAAGAGGCCCTCCAATGAGATGCTTAGCAGGCACCTCATATATAGAGACATATTATACAAGTATGTGCTCAGTTTCATATGATGATACCCTGATCTTTCATAACTGATAAATTAGTGGAGATCCACAGTCATCTAACAAAAGGATTCTTCACCTTACGAAAGCATTAATAATAGGGTACTTTAAATAGTTAGCTCCCCTGGTGAATATAAAATAGGCTTTAATATTTTTTGGAAAGGTGACTTACACCTCTCTTTTCAAAAACTCATCTACTGTGTTAAGTAAAGCATATCTATGTATGAATATGGAATGAACTGAGAGACTCCAGCCAGGTAAAATTAATCAAGGTAGATGTTGTGAAGGAGGTGAGGGATCTTAAAGGGATTACTGAAAGGGTGGTATTTGAATTGGTGAAGAAGATTGAGGGCTCCAAAAATAGGGGTGAACCGTAGTCCCACTGGGATGGACAGCCTCCTATATTCTCCTCCCTCCTCTCCCACCCCAGGCATGGAACCAGGGGAGAAGGCTGGGAGGTAGGCAGTTCTATCCATCTGTCCACTGAGGTGAAAAACTTTGGGGTGCCCTTCACCCCTTTCTTCTTTCTTACATGCTATATCCAATCTATCAGGAAACCCTGCTGGCTCTCCCTGAGAAGCATATCCAGTATCTGCTCTTCTCACCGCCTCCACTGCTGCCACCATCTTGAGCCAAGCCACCACCACCTTTGGCCTGGACCATTTTAATAGCCATCTAATAGATCTCACTGCTTCTACGGTTTCCAGAATAGTCCTTTTTATGTATAAGTCAGATCATCCCATTCCTTAATTCCAAACCTCCAGTCACTCCTCACTTCCTCTGGATCTAAGCCAAAGTCTTTTTTTTTCTTAGTTTATTGTCAAGTTGGTTTCCAGTGTTCATCCCAACAAGTGCCCTCCTCCATGCCCATCACCCCCTTCTCCTCTCTCCCACCCCCGTCAGCCCTCAGTTTGTTCTCAGCATTCAAGAGTCTCTCATGGTTTGCCTCCCTCCCTCTCCCTCACTATTTTCCCCTTCTACTCCCCCATGGTCCTACATTAAGTTCCTCCTAATCCACCTATACGTTAAAACGTATGGTATCTGTCCTTCTCTGCCTAACTTATTTCGTTCAGCATAACACCCTCAAGTTCCATCCATGTTGCTACAAATGCTACGCCAAAGTCTTTATTTGATCTTACAAGGCCCTACTTTGACATGGTTCTGGTTACCTGTCTCATGTCATCCCCTCCTCCTCTCCCTTCCTTCACCCAGCCCATCCACTTCAGCTATGCCATCCCTTTGCTGGTCTTCAAGTTCTCCTGCATACTCTTACATTGGAGCCATGGCTTTAGTTTTTTCCTCTGCCTGGGATACACATCCTCAGATATCGGCAAGACTAAAGCCCTCACCTCCTTCAAGTCTTTGTTCAAACCTCATTTTGTCACTCTTACCCCATAAATTCTGCCCCTCCTCAGTATTTCCAAACCCCTACCTTGCTCTCCTGTTTTTCCACATAGACCCTATCTCCTTCTGATGTATATATACTTTCCTCACTGAACACGCTTATTATTTACTGGCTATCTTCCCTGCTAAAATAAAAGCTCTGTTAGTGTTCTTTATCTTTGTTGTTTTGTACCTAGTTCAATGTAGCTGTTCAAGAAATAACATAGGAATGAGTGAAGAAAGAAAAAAAAACCATGTAGACAAACAAGAGGAGGAAAAAAAGAAACACACAACTTCAGTCCAAAACACTGTACTTGGAGACGGAAGGCAAAGCATCCAATCCCTGCAGGGCAACAGACAAGGGATTAAAACTTTCTGGGGTTCTCCACCTTACCAGAAAGGGATGGACCACGTGATTTTATTTTTAGTGCCCCAAATTACTTAACTCATGTAACAAATACACATTGAGGACCGACTACACTGGAGGTCCTGTGCATATGAAGATTAATAAGACATCATACCACACCAGTCCCTTCCCACAGTCCAGAGAGATGAACTTGTAAACAAAGAACAATAATACAATACAGCATCAGACGTCTACACAAGGTGCCGGAAAGCCACAGACACAACAGTGATGAAATCGGTGGTGGGGTGGGCAAAGAGTAAAGGATGGCCAAGGAATGGACCAGCCAGACCGTAGGGTGCCTCCTTGCATTTTGGAAAGCAGTACCCAGGGTACCTCCCTTTGTGAATGCTGTCAAGTTTTCTGACTTCCAGCTTCATATGCTGTCCTCTCTAACCACAGAGCAAAGGACTGGCAACTTACTATAAGACCATTTTATCATTCAAAGATCAGTTTTTGCAAGGAGTTGTTTCTTCAGATTCCCATTAGTAAGCCCTTTAAAGCCACACAGTGTTGTGAAAAGACAGGCCTTTTGTCCTGACACTTCAGAGTTCCCAAAAATATCTGCAAGGACTCAGCAATAAGAGAACGCAGTGCTCACTGCATGGAACAATGGCATTGTGCTTACAAACTCAACATGCTGCCCCCTTAAAATATGCACCCCTTGAAACTTGCAGAGAGCTTGCTTTCCCCTGAAAACCCAAGGTTCACATTCAAATCAAGTAACGTTTTCTCTTTTGCATTCCCGATTATCATCATTTGCTGACAACGCTACCATTTTCATCAGGACATTGATTTATTAAATGTTCTTCTGTGCCTAGGATGTAATCCAGAACAAGATAAACCGATGTAGGGTCTCTGTATTCTAGAAAATTTTTCCTTCAATACTCCATAATAACAGTATATAAACCAGAAAATGAGTCTTCTGGAAAGGACATCCTGGCTACACTCTATTCCAAGTGCATTTGGGTAGTTAGAAGTATGGGATGTCATATCCATCAAAGGCATTGGAAACACAAACCAATCTTCTCACAGAAAATCACCGTCTAGGAAATCTTCAGAAAGGGCTTCAAGGTGGGAGGTGAGGAGGCAGATCTCAGGAGTTATATGAATGCTTGGATGAGAAGAAGGACCAGGTTGAGGGTTAGATATAGGTGTAGGCAAGGATGGGCCACTGAAATATGTGAGCAGCACTCATGATCTGAGACATTATTTAACTGAGAAAGCTGGCCCAAACCTTGAACTCTCTAGCCATAGCGATTTGGGGGCCATTTCTATGTCTCAGCATTCAGAGACACAGACACCACTGTCGTCTCTGTCCAGGATTGGCAGCCCATCCAGCTGAGGTTTAACACCACTCAAGGTGCCAAGCTGGGCTCAGATATGTCAGTGAGGAAGTGCCAGTTAGCAAACCCCACCACCTGAGTTTTCCAGGCACATCCACAGCCTGTTAATCAAGGATGAAAGCCGTTTCTACTTCTTGAGCAAAGTACAGGCATGGATGCAGAAGGGACTTTCGTGATCCCTCCTCCGTTTTGTAATTGGCCATTTCTCCCTGTTCCCTGTGGATACCTGGAGACTCAAAGTAAAAGGTCACATTTTCCAAGAGGAGGCACAGAAGACCTCTGTGCAACCTCTGCTCTCAACTTCCTACTCTCTCCCTCCATCTCTTATTCTGTATTATTATCATGCTGTTCCTGCCGCATATGCTCCTTTGCAGAGAATAACATCACAATACAACAGCAATAATAATAATAATAATAAACAACTTTTGTTGAGGAGGTTAAGTTGCAAGCAGTCATTAGGTGAAGCTCTTCATGGAGTATCTCATTTAATCCTCATGGGATTCCAGTGAGTTAGGTGCTATTATTATCCACGTTTTACATGGAAAAAAAGAAAGAAAGCAGAGGAGGTTGAAATAATGTGCCTGAGCACCAGAGACGGGTTTGAATCTACGCGGGCTGGCCCCAGAGGGCATGCTCTCATGGCCACCCCCGCCATCCCACTCCTTACAGGCTTAAACTACTTGTGGGGCCTTGTTTGCAGCAGGTCACAAATGTGGTATGGAAATTCATGACGGCCACCTGGCTTCTGAAGGACACTTTACAGCAGGAGTGAATAAAGGAGCCAAATTTGTCCCTTAAATGTGCATTACGTGGAGCCTACAGTACCTATTTTTTCTAATCAAATCTAATTTTGTTCTCCAGTTCACTGCTCCCACCATTCTTCACTGCCCAGCCACTTTTTTATGTCATGCATTTCAAGTTCACAGGCCTTGCTTTAGAATTTTCAAGATATGCTCCCACCTCTCCGCTCACTCAGTCGTTAAGATGTTTCTCTGAGGGAAGCAGGGCAGACATCAAACTCCTCTTTTGCAAATGGAGAAAGTTCAGGGTGGTTGAGCTCCTCATCTGCACTCAGATGCTAGGAAGCAGCCTGGCTGGAAACGGGCTTCATCCAGGGCTTCTCCCTCATGCAGGGCTAATCTCATAGCACAGACCGCCCTCCCGGGGGAGCCCGGAAGAACACAAGGTGCACAATGCCTGGCCATCAGCTGGGGGAAGGGGAAGGAGCATTCCTCTGAGAGAGGACAGGGCAGGGCCTGCCTGGCTGGAGGCTGGACTGCAGGCCCTGGGCTGCTGAGAGCAGCTTGGAGGAAGCCTGTTCCCCGCACCCCCAGTCAGGCCCAGCAAGGCAAGGGGGAAGGGCAAGAGATGAACATCTGATGTGAAGTCAGCATGTGAACTGGTACAGGCTTTTCTGTAGCATGACATCATTCTCTGGGGAAGGAGGTGGATGTGCTGCGGAAAGCCTCGGTCAACCCTAGAGCCCTTGTCTTCCTTATGCTGCCCCTGACCTTGCCACTTTACTCTAAGTCAGAGTCCCAGTGGCTGGGCCACCATTTGTAGCTGCTCATTGGGCTCTAAGTAGCTTTGGAATTGGCTCTTCCTGAGGACCCTTACTCTGAGATCTGATGGGCACTACAGGTAACACGTCTCACCTTGGGATACTAAAAACAAGGGCCAGGAGCCCCCTGTATTCCCCAGTCTCCCTTCCATATCTAAATTCTCGAGAGCCGTGTCTAGTGACCTTGGACTCCTTTCTAGAGTGGAGGGTGGACCGGAGCAAGGGATCCCCAATCCGGTGGCAGGACAGGATCACCCAGAAGAGTTTTTCCAAAATGCAGACTCCAGGGCCACAGTGAATCATAAACTCAGCAAGCAGGCCCAGGAAATCTGCATGTTGACCGTCTCCAGAGAGGAGTCCTGCACCTTAGGGGGTCAAAGTTGTGACAGAAGCTTCTTACCAGCCATGACCGGAAAGAGGACACACACAGCCAGAGATGAGCTATAGGAGCCAGAGCTCGCCCACCCACATCATTGCCAGGCACACCTCCAGTGCCAGTAACCGACCTATTCTGGGAACGCAGGCTTGCAGCCGAGCATCGGCCCCTGGGGCTCCAGCTTAGGGTCTATAATAGGTAGATTTAAAATGTTTTACTCTAAAGCTGCTGAGTCTGTGGGATGCCTCCAAACATCCAAGAGTCACCTCCCTGTCCTCGAGGGAAACAGCCCAGACATGAGGGCCTAGAAACACCTGCCTAGGGTGCAGAGGGCCATTCTTGGAGTTAGGGGTAACCTCACTGCCACCCAAGGAGGACTCGTTGGTGTATGTGCTGCCCACACCAGGCTGTGCGGGGTGGTGGGATCAGGAAACCCATAATGCTCTGCTTTTCTTGCTTTCTATTAGGAACCACAGGTCCTGCTGGCTCTGTGGCTTGTGACTAGGGGACACAGAAGTGCCCAAATGTGCCTCAAACCAGCCACTTCTCCCCTAGGAGAGCCCTGATGAGGGAACGGCAGGGCTCTACTTCTTTGTGAGCTGACAGCCCCTAAGGGGAGCTGGTCTGGAAGCCCAAGGCTGTGGGAGGACCTCTCCCTGCCCCCACCCAATTCCAACACTAGCTACTCACCAGCCTCTGGAAACTAAACAGTGAAGGGCCAGATCTTCCGGAGCAGAAGTAAGAGACAGAGTTAGAGTGCCAGAGAGGACCAGACCCTGGGACGGCCTTCCACTCCAGCTCCTGCCTCGTTCCCTTTCCCACACCGGATTCTGCATCCTTCTGTGGAGTTCTGCCCTCCCTGCCCCATGCTGAAATGCCCACTATGAACCACAGTCTCATCCCCTCTCACTCGAGGTACAAGAGCTCTGAGCAGACTCCTTTGCTCTATGCTGCTACTATTACGCTCGTGATCTTGGGCCAGGTCAGTGCCCCGCCCCAGACCCCAGAGAAGCCCCTCCTGCCCTCCCAGTCAGGACTGAACTCTACTCCCACCACTCATCAGAAGCCAACCCCTTCCCCTGACCTGTTCATTCCCACCAGGGCCGCTTCACTGGACAAATGCTCCCTCCAGCTCACAGGCTCCCTTTCCGTCCCTTCCCCTCATCCTGCCAGGCCAGCCCTCCCTCAGAGAGGAGAAGGGAGGAGCACCACCATTGCAAATGTCATTCTCATAAAGCGTAGGTTACCCAGCTCGTCTTCTGTGGTGGGACATAGTTATCCACTTGCTTGTTTCCTTGACAGTCCTCATGCGCCCCACTCTGGGTGTCTGATGGTCATCTGCCTCCGATCCCCTCTTTTCAGGTTAGGACCCAGGTCTTCAGTTCATTCTCAGGCATCACATACACAACTTACTAAATGTTCAAAGTGGGAATGATTATCATTCAAGACTACCAGGAAAGATGACCCAAGGTTCTTCAGAAATCCCCACAGTCCAGCCAAAGGCTCCTGAATGTTCCAGGCCAGGGCTGAGCTGCCTCCGGGCCCTGGAACCATACTCCGGCAGCTCACTCTCTGGCCTGTGGTCATGGAGGATCCCTGAACATGGACATGGCAGGAGTTCCGGAGGGTGAGTGGGGGCATCGAGGGGGTGAGGGGTGCAGGGCGGAGGTAATCTGCAGGGTGAGGGGGGGTAGAGGAAGCCGCAGGATGAAGCAGGGAGCACGAAGCAGACAGAGCTCTTAGAAAGGCGACCCACTGCAGACCTGTGAGTCTGTGAAATCCACGTCCCCTTCATTCGTGATTCTGCTCAGACCTCTTGCGCTGATTCCCTTCCAACTTCACATTAAACTTTACTACAATGCACAGCTTGTAAATGGCATCAAAACAATTTACTACAGCCTTTATATGCCTAGGTTTAAATAATAAACATTTTTATCTCACTCTTCTGTGAAATGAAACTCTTGGTGGGGGGCAAACTCTGTAAAAGTCGAAGTGGGACCTAGAGTCAGAAGGTGGGCGAAGGAGGAAATGAATGCAACGTGCAGTGATGGGGGTGGGGTCTGCCTCTCTAGCCACCACCAGCAGCCCTGATTATCTCTGTCTCTGGGCCGCATGTTGAGCGTCACGCTTCTCATGCCAGATGAGAAGGCCAGGTCCTACGGGCAAGGGGCTGTGTTGATAGGCACAGCTCACTAGGACTCTAGTAGGGCAAAGACATGACGGGTTCAGGATGTGGTCCACAGCCCCCCCACCAGACCCTCCTCCCCCAGGGACACGAGACAAAGAGTCAGGCTGAGGAGGGAGAAGCCAAGGGGAGGACGACTTGGGAATGAGGTCTGCAGAGGGACATTGAGGGGACAGAGCTGAGCAGGAGCCCAGCAAGGTCCCTAGTGAGTCAGAGGCTGCAGGAGCCTGGCTGCTGATCCCGGCCCCTGGGGCTTGGGTGGCCAGGGCCCCGCCCAAGAAGCAGCAGAAGCCAGTCACTTCTGGGATGTTCTGTGGCAGGCCAGCACTAAAACCCCTTAAGTGGAAATCCTTCAGTCTCCCAGGCCTCCTCCTAAACCTGAAGAGTCAGCAGCCAGCAGCTTGTTACTTTCTTTAACTAATGCCTTTCTATTTTCTGCAGAGTAAACAACTTGATTCCATTAGATGTTGTAAAATATTTACCAAGTGGCCAGCGTGGCTTCCTTCCTCCCCGTGTGCAGGAGGGAAGAAAGCTCCGGTTGGGCTGCAGGACAAAGATCAACAGAAATCCCCACGAGCTTCCAGTCAGTGACCACTCAACCAGAGACCTGCAGAACTGGGAGTGGGGGGCAGAACCGGAGGTGGGGCACGGTGAGAAGGAGCAAGTGGCAGACAGAGCCTGCCTGAGTACCAAATGCAGTGGGGCATCCTGGACTGGATCCTGGGACCACAAAACTAGTGAAAGCCAAATACAGTCTAGAGTTAGGTTAATAGTAACACACCCCTATTGGTTTCTTAACCGTGACAGGTGTTCCAACAGATGTAAGGGGCTAGATTCAGGGGAACTGGGGGAGGGGTATGCAGGAACTCTGTACTGTCTTTGCAACTTTTCCGTGAGTGTAAGATTATCCTAAGCTAAAAAGTTTAAGTTTTAAAAAAGGGAATGTGCAGTCCTTCTGGAGGTAAGGGGTCTCCCTTTCAGGTCAGCCCAGCACCAACAGGGACCTTGCCTGTGCAGGACTTTTACCCCGGAGAGAGCCTGCAAGTCACAGGCAGATTGGGACTAATGAGGAGAGAGGCACAGAGAGAAGGAGTGGGGAAAGGCAGGAATCAGGCAGGAAGATGCTGCAGAGAAACCACTTTCATTCTAAGAAAAGGCTCCTGGATGGAGGGTGAGATGAACTGGGTAGAAAGCCTTGAGCCACGCGGAACGCTCTGGGCTCACATTAGGCAGCCCGTTGATGGAATCCTTTGGCACCTGCCTCCAGGGGGTTCATAGAAACCCTCTACCCAGCTGGGCATGTTTGGAATGGTCATCACTGGCCCATGCAGGACGTGTAAGATCCTTGACCAGGGAGGGGAAGGCTGGCAGTGATCCCCTCTCAGCCCCTCCCACTCCTGCTGCTGAAAGGGGCTTGGGGCTTTCCTGAACTCTCCTATCTTATGCCAGCCTTTGCTGGGCAGGGGCAGTGGATCCGGTGAATGTGATCACTGAGGTATGGACCCTCCCCATCTCTTGAGCTCCTGGCCTGCTCCCACCACTCCAAATCCCTGCTCTGGACATGGCTGGCCATACTCTTCTCATCCAAGGCAATAAGGGAGTCTCTCAACTGTTAGGATAAGAGGAAAAGTGTACAGTTAATTTTGTTTGAGCTGGGTTAGGCTACAGTGCTCATTTGGTCAAACACCAGTCTACATGCTGCTGTGAAAGTATGTTTTAAAGGTGATTAAGATGTATAATCAGTAGACTCTGTCATCATCAAGCAGATGACCCTCTGTAATGTGGGTGGGCCTCATCCATCAGTTAAAGGCCTTAAGAGAACAAAGACTGATCTCTCCCAGGCAAAAAAGAATGTAACATCATAATAAGAAAGAGAAGGCGAAATCAAGATGGACATCCTGACCTTTGCAAGCCTCCTCCAGAGAAGCCAGTGTCCCAGCCCCTTACTGGACAGAGATATCCTCCTGAAAGTGTCTGCATTCCACCTGGGTCTCTGGCTGGCTCTGCACACTCCGCATATGTCAACAAGCTCACTGTGAGGTACAGGCTATGTGTCAGCGGGGCGAGGCTATGGCGCCCAGTTCTTTGGTCAACACCAGTCTAAATGTTGCTGAGAAGGTATTTTAAGCCTATGATTAACATTTACATCCATAGACTTGGAGTGAAGATTAACATTTAGCTCAACAGACTCGTAGTCAAGCAGATTACCCCCCAGAACATGGGTGGGCCTCACCCAATGAATTAAAGAACAAAGACCAAGCTTTTGAGGTTTCCCACAGAAGAAGGAATACTCAAGACTGCAAGTTAGAAACCCTGCTTAAGTTTCCAAACCCGCTGGCCTGCGCTATGAATTCTGAACCCAAGACTGCAGCATAAGCGCTCTGACCTGAACTTCCAGCCCTGGAGATTTTAGTCTCGCCCGTCCCACAATCACGTGAGCCAATGCCTTAAAATTAATCTCTCTCAGAAAGACAGATGTAGGTGTGGATGCAGATATAACACATGCATGAGTTCTGGATGTCTGGAAGCCCCTGACTAAAACAAGGGAAGCAGAGGGTCCAAAATATCACAGGGAGGGTCTGAGGCGCCTGCTCCCTTCACTGTCCTGCTGACATTCGTCTGTGGTTTTAGAGATTGTGACACCCCATCACTGGTGCTCCCGTGGCTGCATCGTTCTGTCACTGAAATAAAGAGTTCATATTGATTGTCTTAAGTCTGGACTCACAAGTGACAGTAAGTGACAAACACTTCAGAAATAGCTCAGTGGACATTCCCCCACTGTCTCTCGTTTTCAAGTCAAAAATAACAACACATCACTCAGCTTCCTACTCCGCCCACTCAGGTGTGCCCAGGCTGACAGAATTTCCTCGGTGAGGAGAACAACCAGGCCACCTGCCCAGGAGACGCTCGCACGGCGGTGCGGAGCTATCCAACAGCACGCGACAGGTGCACAGCTCAGAGGCAGGTGGTCGCTGGTCCTTCCAGGTCATCTCGCCCATGATTCTCTCAGCACCAAGGCTGCCCACGGGCTGTGGGTGCAAAGCTGACCCAGGAGTCCACACGACATGGAGCCACTCACCTCCCTGTGTTCCCACGAGCCTTGGGGCCCCCACTCTGTGAAGCAGAGAACCTTCACCTGACAGAAACCCAGACCCATATAGTTGGGGTGCATGACATCCTGACGTCATACCCATGGTGGTACCAGAACAAGGTCAAACAACAGAGTGGAAAGCGGAGCACTTTCACTTCCCTCCCTTGGTCGAGGACAGGTAATGGAGAGCAGCTGCCTTCTCTCTGTGGAAGCCTGGGACCCTGGGAGACATCAGGATACATGCTAAGACACCTCATTCCCTCTGCAAAAGCCCAAGCCACCGGACCCCCTTCCCCCAGCTCTACTGCTGTGTTCAAGAAACGCATGTTTGGGAAGTAGAAGGGACACACCATCGTCATCAACCTCACCTGCAGAAGATGCTTTAGAAACCTGGGTCCCTCTGGGAGCTTCTGCCTTCTGCCTTCCAATCAAGGTTGCCAAATTGACCAAATAAAAATACAGGATGCCCACTTACATTGTAATTTCAGATCAACTACAAACGCATCTCATTGAGACACATTTATAATTTTTAAAAAATTGTTGTTTCTCTGAAATTCAGAGACTCTAACTGGGCATCTTCTAGCTTACCTGGCCCTCCTACTTCTGAAGGAGGAGAGCCCTCAGAGCTACAGCATCAGGCCCCACTCGGTGGCCAGGCCTGGGGCCCTCTTCTTCCTGTTTCTCACAACTGGACCACGCCCTCAGCCCAGGCCCAACCTTAAGCCAAGGGACTGAATTCAACACACAGGCCAAAACGAAGCCCCAGAGGTCCCGCGCCAGCCCTCACTGGGCTCCAAAGCCCTAGCCATGTGCTCCACTTCCTGTACCCGCAGGTCTTTGCTAGCGTTCGGCCCAGCACCTTTTGGAGACCCTTTGCCCATCTGCGGGTCCAGTACAAACCCCAGCATAATGGGTAGAGGGCCCTGACTGCTGGGACAGTCAGCCACTTCATCTTGGGAGCCAGCGGCCTTCCTGATGGAGGCGTGACTACAGACAACTATAGCCCCCAAGTCCCGTGCCAGCTGCAGATGTAAACTCAGCTACCAGCACCCACAGCTAGGCAAGCTGTTCCTCAGATGAGTGGGACTCTTCTCAGCCCATATTTCCCCACCAGCCTTGTCATGCCCTTCTGTCTGCCCAATTCCCACATCTCCTCCATGACAGCCATGGACCAGGTGTGGTTCAAGAGCAGGACCCCCCTTCAAATTAGGAGCCACAAAAATGCACCTAGGGACCATCCCACATCAGTTATTTCATCACTTCCCCTGAGGCACCTGTTCCATTTGTGACCTGAATCTGAAAACAATTATGCTTCTGATTAGATTGGCTTCTCAGCTACCACAGCAGGGCATTCATGTTCTAGTAAGTGATCGTTCATGTTCTAGTGATTGCTCCTCCTGGAAAGATTGCTCTGGTATCACTAGAACATTCATCTTTCTTTTCAGAAGAGAAGGGTATGCTAGTCTTCAAACCACAGTGCTCTAGCAACCAGCAAATCAGATCAAGACTGGGCAGGCCTCTCTTACCAGTTCTGGCCCACCTTGAATCCCTGGTTCCCTGCTTAGGAAGAAGCCCCCCAAAGTGCAGTTATGCAAAGCCCGAGGGAAGTGAAAATCAACACCATTCATTCCTTCATCCACCCACTGAATTTACTGTGCCGCGTCAGGCTCTGTGGATGTGAGGAGAGCAAGTCAGTGTCCTGCCTTCGGGGAGATCATACAGGATTTAGGGAGAGAGACAAGTAAACCCGGCACTTGAAGCAAGTATGACAAGGGCTTTTGATCCTGGGGGAAGCAGTCTACCTAATGGTGGTTCTCTCTCTCTCTCTCTCTCTCTTTTAATGGTTTGAGGGAAGATTGAAGTTCCACTTGCATATATGTGGACTTACTTTGGCCATTCCATCAACCAAAAATATTTTTGGCATGGCTGGCTCCTCCTTGTCATTCTTGTGTCAACTTAAATGTCCCCTCCTTAGAGCACCTGGGTGGCTCAGTCAGTTTAATGTCTGACTTCAGCTCAGGTCACTATCTCACGGTTTCTAAGTCAGCCCCGCATCAGGCTCTATGCAGATAGCTCACAGCCGGGAGCCTGCTTCAAAGTCTGTGTCTCCCTCTCTCTCTCTCTCTCTCTGCCCCTCCCCTGCTCATGCTCTGTTTCCCTCTCAAAAAAAAAAAAGAAAAAAAAAAGTTCCCTCCTCTGTGAGCCTCTCCTGCTCGCCCGATCTGAAGTGGCCCCGCCACTCTTCATCCCATCACCCTGTTTTATTGTCATTAGGGCATTTATAACTGCCTGGCCTCCCTTTGCTTGTCCCCCATCTCTGCCTAGAGCATAGCCTGGTCCATCTCATGTGATGCTACAGCCCCAGCACCCTGCACAGTGTCCATTCCACAGATGTTTACTGCATAAATGAATACACACACAAACAGAGAGAACAACAGCCCTGTGGTCCCCAACCTCCAGGGCCCCTGAATGTAGTAACATGGCCCTGTGAACTATCTGAGTATATTCCAAAGCCAAACAGACTTCACCTGGTTGATAAAGCCCCACAGGAGAAATAAGAAATAAGAAAGAAAAATGTCATATTTCTTTCTCTCTGACCAGAATCATATCAACTCAGTTAGTAGTACTGGCTCCCGTGCCAATCAGAAAATCTAATTAGTAAATATATTGTGGTTAGTGAAAGCAGGGGGAAAAGCATCATAATATCAGAGCCGCCTATTTGGTGAATAGCCTCCAAGACACGAAACCATGGAGCAAAATTAAAAGTACCAAAGGGTCTTCAGGGTGGAAAGACTGGGAAGATCTGCCTATTTTCTAGGCGGCACAACTGAGGCTCAAGCCCATGCAGAACCACAAGCCAGAAACTCAGAGCCAGAGTTCTGACCCCCAAACTGTCTGGGCAAAGGAGGAAGAGCTGCAGCCATGAAAATATTGCTCATAAAAGAAATCAGGCTCTGGAAGAGGAGTCGTTTAAATTAAATTATTATTCACAGCACAAAGACTAAGTATCTTCGAGCTCAATGCTATCAAACAGATCAGCCATAGGACACTGGCAATCTTCAGAAGGGCTAATCAAAACGTGGGAAAGGGACACCGAGTTAGCAAGGTGCCAGCATACAGCTTTTCACTCCTCCTCATCTTTCAAAAAGTGTAAATGACACAGGCAGTTATCCCTTGAAAGCTGACCTTTGGAGAGCACATTACACACAAGGACTAAAGGTGCTGGATAAGCCACAGCTTGTCACTTCACTTGCTCAACGGACTGGCCTTTGCAATGCAAAACTTCAGGGTTGAAACAGAACAGCCCAGGTCAGCTGAGACTCCAGCTTCTGGAGGCCAAAGGGGCCATTATGCCATTATCTGCTCGCAGGGCCCTGGTGTGTCCCTGTCACTTGACTTTTGGTGTCACCCGTATGCAGGGCACTGGGTTTTGGGGGAGGGGCTCCTTTTGGAACAAGAGGACTTTGAGCAGATTCATTGCAAGGGCACACACTCCCCACTGGCTTGCCCCTGGCTACCAGTGGCCACCTGAAGGAATGAACAGTGAATTGGTTATTTTTCTCCCTTCTTCCAACAGGGGAAGAGACCCTGAAAGTACAGTGACTAGTTGCTTTATTTCTCTGATGAAGAGGGGCCCAGCCTGGTCTGATAAGTCCTTTCAGGATGCTGGACGGGAGGCAGGAGAGACCTGTAAACACAGTGGGAAAACCCAGGATTTTCATCCCTTACATACTTTTATCCAAGCAGAAAATAGCTTGGTTGAAAGATCAGATGTGGGTTTTTTTTTTAATGTTTATTTTTGAGAGAGACAGAGACACAGAGTATGAGCAGGGGAGGGGCAGAGAGAGAGGGAGACACAGAACCTGAAGCAGGCTCCAGGCTCCAGGCTGTTAGCACAGAGCCTGATGCGGGGCTCGGACTCACAAACCATGAGATCATGACCTGAGCTGAAGTCAGATGTTTAACCAACTGAGCCACCCAGGCACCTTCATGTGCTCTTGAAAATTCAGTTATAATTCTGAATATCAGGTCAAATTAAAAGTGCCAGGGCAGAAGCAATCTAAAGCAGCTATTCTGGAGCTCAAACAGCAGTGTACCCCCAAATCACCCAAGAAACTTATAAAATGCAGATGACTAGGCCCTGCTCCTCCAATTCTGAATCAGTAGGTCTGAGGTGGGGTCTTGGGAGGTGTCATAAGCTCCCCAAGTGATTCTGGGGTCAGCAGGGGAAGAACAAACAGATCCCATTTTGAGGAAGCACTGGTCTCAGAAGGTGTGCATCTCAGAAAGGATTAGTGTTGAAGTCAGTAAACGTGGAGACAGAAAGCGCCAGACCCCAAAGCTTGGCCCAGGGATCTCGACCTTGGACTTTGACAGGCCCTCTGACTGACAGCTTCAAGCTACCACACCAACCACAATCCAGCACCTCTACAGGCAGCAATGTCTGTCAGGTCACAACCAGCCATCCCAGGACTCCCGAAACTTTTATGTGCGTGCGGGTCATGGGAAGCCCTTCTCAAAATACTGCTTATAAATTTCTAAAATAGGGGCACCTGGGTGGCTCAGCCGGTAAAGTGTCTGACTCTTGGTTCCAGCTCAGGTCATGATCTCACAGTCACGAGCTCAAGGCCCGTGCTGGGCTCTACGGAAACAGTGCAGAGCCTGCTTGGGATTCTCTTTCTCTCCGCCCCTGTCCTGTTCATGCACGTGCATGCTCTCTCTTTCTCAAAATACATCAACATTTTAAATAAATAAATAAATAGATGCATAAAACGAAGTGCATCGTAGTACAAAGGAAACAAATTACATTCAAATGTGGTTTTTCAACATGTTTCTTAAAACTTAATATGGTAGTCCCTATATTTCTTTTTTAATGCTTTCAACAACAAGATCCCCCAGTACTCTAGAACTGTTGTTATTTCAAGGTGGTAACACGATGGAAAAAACATCTTGAAATACCTGTAGCAATTGAGTGTGGAGCTGTAAAGCTGGGGCCAGCCAGCAGAGCCAGCTTGGCCAGAGAGGTATTGGGCTTGGCTCTAGCACCACAGGAGAAGCCACAGCCCTTTTATTAGTTGATACATTTTATTTAATTTTTAAGGAAATCCTTGACCCAAATGGGCCTCATTGCATGCTTCACGGACTCAGTCAGCCAGGCACCCACAGCAGCCCTCTTTACAAAGCCAGGAAGAACAGTCACGTGGTTGTTCCCATTTTGTCACTGACAACTCCCTTTTTTTGTCATCACATGACAACTACACCCCACCTGAGAACAGGTGATACTGGTCGGTTTAGTGAAACAGAATGAGCCCCGATTTTGATGTCCATGTCTGGGGTTGGCAGCCTGGTTTTTCTCCATCTGTGCCCCCAGATATATTGTCTCAGATCTCTTCCATCCTGCTCTGTGCCCCAGCTAGCCATCCTCTGCCAACTCCAGGAACATCACCCCTCCCTTGCCTCTCTGGCCCTTGGGGGTAACTGCTTCTTGCTGTTGCTGGTCCCTGAGGGATTCTCTGTCCTCTGCTGATGCCCTTTCCCTTGCCCATAGATCTTTAACAAAAGGGTTTTTTTTCAATATTTATATATTTTTGAAAAAGAGACAGAGCTTGAGCAGGGGAGGGGCAGAGAGAGAGGCAGACACAAAATCCCAAGCAAGTGCCAGGCTCCAAACTGTCAGCACAGAGCCCAGTTCCCTGCCCACAGATCTTTAAAAAGCCCCTTCATTAAAATCCCCTCAGCCATACTCTGTGTGTGCACCAGCTGTTTCTTGCCAGAGCCCTCCCCCAGCCACATGACCATGAGCAAGGTACCCCACCCATCTGAGCCTCCCAGTCCATGGAAGGGGAACCACAGCACCCACCTCATCACAGAGGGGCGGCCAGTGTTCAGTGGGACAGTGTGTATAAAGGATGTAGCAAGATGTCTGGCTCATGGAAGCCAGGGGGAATCACCTTCCATTTTACAACTAGGGATGAACTCCAAGGACGGGTTACTCTGCGGCTTGCTCTTGTGAACGGATCAAGAACAGCCTTTGTCCAGAATGGCCAGAATCATTGGGAGGGGAGTCTTTTTGGTGGCCCAGAGGGCTCACAGGCCAAGCATTAGAAGCCAGGGGACCATTCCTCAAGGGACAAAGGAGGAGGTCAAACTGACTCTAGGGTAGCTGTCTGGTTGGGGCATGACACATTCCACATGTCCCCTTCATTTCCCTCATCATCTTTCCCCCTTGGCAATCAATCCTCACACCCAACAGCAGACAGAGCCTGAACACAGAGGACATCCCATCTGGTCTGTACAACATTATGAAGCAGGCCTTATAATGCTACTTATTTTTTTAGGAGACGTGTCCCAAGTCACACATTAAGTACCAGAACCAGGCCTAGTTCTCAAGTTTTCTAAATGTCTCAATTTCTTACCCAACAGAAAGACCTAAGAGAGTAGATATAAATGATTCAACGACACCCCCACCCCCTCCTTGCAGTCGTCTGGGCTGGAGAGACAGGCCCTTCCCTGAAGAACAGATATGGCTTGGAAGTCATCCACCTACTAGTCATTGAGCATTTCTGGTTTCATTGTGTAGTTTACTGAAAATAATTCCAGGCAAAGCAGAAAGAGCAAAGAAACATGTTTAAGTAAAAGTTGAAGGGCTGAAAAGCTTAACCTCTTTATTTCCCAAAAAGACAACATTTTATTAACCTTCATTTTATTTATTTTTAATAATTTATTGTCAGGTAGATTTCCATATAATACCCAGTGCTCATCCCCACAAGTGCCCTACTCCATGCCCATCACCTTCATTTTAAAGGGGCAAGCAAGCCAGCCTGGTGGCTTTGCACCCCTGCACCTGTCCAGCATCCAAGAGGAAAGTGTTAGTTTTCCTTGAATTAAAAACAGAATTCACAGTCCATTTCTATTCTGACCAGAGATAGCTCAATGCTTTAAGTCCTTACCTCGACGGTTACTTGCTCTGAATAAACACTACCTGAAATTCAATTTAATGGGTTTAGTGGTTGTTGCAGACTAAGAGTTTGGAGTTCTCTCTTGTCCAGCAAGAGAGTAGACACAGAATTGGATACAAGAAAGGCTAATATCCGGGAGGCGACAAGAGCCCCGAAGAGTGGTTTGTCTCCGTATTTATTAAGCTCACAAGATATCACCCACATGGTGAACATGAAGAAAACAAGATCTTACACACCTGGATGTGGAGAAAACAATCAGACAGTAATCATGAACTTGTATGGGTAAGAAGCAAAGGGTCTGGGGAGGGGGGGCGGCCAGTGGAGTTTGTGATCAAGGTCATTAGCGTCAGATGGAAAGTAACTTCCTGCAGGTGATATAACAAGTGTCTCACGATTCCATTATAATATCTCACTAACTAACCTTGGGAACTTTTGCCCCGTGGTGGCGGCTTTCTGCCCTAAGCTTTTTTCTAATTCATTTATATAAGTAGAAGCTATTTCTTCATAATGGGTAATGCCGAATGACACTTCCTCTCCCTGTCAATGGGAGTTCCTAACTCTCCTTGAATGCTAGTGTGGACTCCATCTCTCCCCTCCCCAACCCTTGAAA
Source organism: Hyaena hyaena (assembly GCF_003009895.1). Classification (NCBI taxonomy): domain Eukaryota; kingdom Metazoa; phylum Chordata; class Mammalia; order Carnivora; family Hyaenidae; genus Hyaena; species Hyaena hyaena. The sequence goes on along the minus strand of NW_024082203.1, from coordinate 214,471 downwards.
TGCTTTGTGGCCATTAATTCCTATAATACACTTGAGAGGAAGATCGGTGTTATTAGCTGCACCTCATAGATGAAGAGACCAGAGGCAGAAAGATTCAATGGCTTGCCCAAGAGTGATGAGAAAACCAGTATCGTAGCCAGGGCCAGAAACAATGAGGTCCGAGGTCAGGGTTTTTCCTACGGGCTCAGAAGGCTCTTTTTGGCCACAGAGCTTCTCCAGATTGTCTTTCTCTGCCCACCACAAACCAGTCAGGTCTCTATCCTCCACACAAGACCCCCACCCCCACCCACACACACACTCACCACCGAGGGTTTCCTATGTAACTTCTACGGGTCCCACTCTGGCCAGAGAGAAAGCCCTTCAGGGGAGGGAGAACACTGATTATACACTCGAGCTTTAATAGGGGAAAGCAAATCCATTCCGAATAAATTGAATCTGCCTTCACAGAGCACGAGGAACCTGTTCATAAAACATTTGCTAACCATTAACTACAGTCCTGCTATTAAATGCTGTTAATAGCTGCTCCTCAAAACTGTGCCTCACCAGACAAGCAGCACCTTTAATGGGCCAGAGGCTGTCAATGCGACACCTGGGGCCCAGCCACGGCACAGTCGGGGTGACGTGTTTAAGTTAAACAGCTCTCTCGATTAGTTTCGGTGCTTTGGGCCCAGCGGGTCACCTCTCTTCAAGGGAAGCCAGCATGGCCCGGAAGACAGCCAATGCTGCAGAGTGGCGTGGCTCTGCTCGGATCTGAGTCCTAACTGTAATGTCACCCAGCCAGGACTTTTCCGGGGAAGCCCCAGGGCATCCTGGGGTGATAGGCTGCTCCCTGAGAAACACAGGACGCCACTCCTCCAGCTCTTCCCTCTTCCTTCTGCACTTCTTTTCATCCCCTTCTCCCTTGCAGTTCTAAGTGTTGGCTGTTGCTCTTCCCACCCTTCAAGTGCCCCCGGATCACCCATCTGCTGCCAGAGTGTCAGCCTCCACCCCAACGCCCACAGTCCCAGACTCCACTAGGCCCCCTCCCGGGCACCCCACAAACTCAGGCCACCTCATGGCCACCCCCAACCCCCACGGTGTCCTTCTGCATCTGACTGCAATCAACACCACTTTCCTCCCTCCACCCGGTTTCTCAGACCAAACCTTTGGCTTCTTTCTTATTTTGTCTTCTCATCCTCACATCCATCGATGAGCTTCTTAACTCCACTTACAGATACCTCCGGCATCCATCCCCTCCCCCTCTTTCATTCCAAATGCAAGCATTCCTTCTCAGTCTGGACTCGCACCAACACCCCCAAGGACAACTGGGTTTCCCTTTCTCCTCACTCCAATATGCCTCCTCTAAAATGTCAGAGTAGTCGTCCTAAAACAGCAATGACCATGAATTTCTCTTCCCGGAAACAAACTCTTCATCCTGGAGCACATACGGCCTTTTCCACTTGGGACCCAAACTCTACTGGCCTCCAGTAACTCTCCCCAACAGACCTGATATTCCAACTACCCTAGACCATCACAGAGATGTCGAGGGTTTGCTCATGCTATTCCTCCTGCCTAGAATGTTCTTTCCCTTACCCCTTACATATTAAGCCCAGTTCCCTCGCCCTTTCAGAGCAAAGACCTGAAACTTACTCTACACCTGCCTCCTTTCTGACTGCTGATCACTACATCTTATACCACTGTCATCTGCCCCGAGGTACCTATTGTCAGCACCCACTCGGAACAGTCCCTGAGAACAGGAACAAGGCTGAAGTTTATTCATACCTCTAGCATTTAATGCAGTACCTGAACCAAATGGTTTCAATAAAATCTTGAGCATGAACTGAATCACTGCCCAGTAGTACTTAAGAATAATTTTGTTGGGATGGAAAAGATTTGAAAAGACAGTTCTGCAGGAGGAAACATCTAGGGTGCAGATTTTGTTCTTATTTCATCCCTCTTGGGCAGAGATGGGAGCAGGAGGAATATGGCAAGGCTCAGGACAGCTCGTCCAGAACTCACGACGATGTCACGCTGATGGGGAGCAGCTCTGTCTTTCGCTGACATCCCCTGCTGCCAACACTTGCTGTTCCTGAGAATAGAGACTGAAACTCAGCTTGTCGCAAATCTGCTCTTCTGCCCCTAGTGTGTGAGAGGACACAAGGCAAATGCAAGACAGTGTCTCTGCCTCTATAGCTGTCCCTGGATCCCTGCAGAGTCTAGACACAGACACAGACCCGAGAAGAGAATAAGGGAAGATAGTCAATTTCTAGAACATTAGAGCTAGATAAAAACCTCCGGGGCCAACTCCCCCAATGCTTCCCTGCCCTACCTCAGAGCCCCAGGTCCTAAGGTGGTAGAGAAAGCAGACCAGGGCAGTAGAGTTCACCCAAACCCAAACTCTGGCCCCGCAGAACCAGAGCTCCTCTATATCCAGCTCCCATTAGCAGCCTGGCACAGACTTCCCTCAAACAAAAAGGATTCCACCCGGGGGGAAAGAGTTGGAAGTTAATGTCTATTCTAACTCTCCAGATCATTCAACCAGCTTATAGAATAGCAGAGACTATATGTTTACACATCCAAATATATGATACAGAGGATACTGATTCCTGTGGGGATTGGTACACTTCAGATTGTCCTTCGGATCTTGTCAGACACCCCCACGCCTTGAGAGCTGAAGCCAGAAGAACACCTATGTTTCCTTCCCCACCCACCAGGGGTTCCTCTGCCTCTGGAGGGCAGCCCTATCCTGCTTCTGGTTCAGAAAGCAAACATTGCTGTCTAAAGGGAAGAGAGGAGCTCCTTGTGTTGGGTGCCCATGCACCCTGGACATCCAGGTCCTGCCATGGTCCAGCCAAGGGCCAGGCTGCAGCAGTCAGAGCTCCTAGTTCAACATCACTACCAGGTATTGCTTCCCAGAAATAGCTCTGCTCTAAATAAATGCAAGGGGTGGGGGGTGGGGGGTAGGGAAGACGAGGGGCCTGGGAAAGAAAGACTAAAGATATTTTTTAAAAAAACTATACAGCCAGGTCCTTCCAGAGAACAACTTTTCCTTTGTCTGTATCAATCTCCAGAATAAACAGGGACGAGAAGAGAGAGAGCCATGAAAAACTGTTAGCGCAGTTAAAGAGATTCATCTCCTCCTTCGTTGCCGGCAGATTAAGCGCTCACACTTCCAGGCTGGCTATGCTTCAACTCAAGGAATGAAAAGCAGGGGCGAGGAAGGAGGCTGGAAACAAGCCCCAAAGCGACCTCTCCCTTCCAAATCAGCCCTGAAGTCCGCCCTGCTCTGGACTCCCACAAAACCTATAGCCCATGCATCTCTCCTGGTCCTTGATCATCCGCTCTTTTATTTTATTATTTTAACCATTATTACGTGGATGCTCTACCTCCCCAGGGCCTTGAGGGCAGGGATGAGGTCTGATGTTTTACACTCTGTCTTCCAGCCTCCCCCGTCCTCTCTCCTCCCTCCACAGAAGGCTAAGATGATCTGAGAAAAGTAGTATGAGTCAGTTCCAATCCCTTCCTTCTATCTGATAGCTGTGTGAACTTAGACAAGTCTTTGACTCTCTCTGAGCTCCATTTGCTGCATCGGGAAAATAGGGAGAATACTTTGCAGGAAAGTGGTAAGAATTAGACCAAAGGTAAAACAATCAGCTCAGTGTCTGGCAAATACCAGGGGAAAAGACGCGGCGCCGGTGGCAGAGGGCTGGGTGGGGGTGGGCAGGACCAGTCAGGGCCTGGATGAGGGCCAGGAGGAGGGCCCTGGATGAATGCTGCTGCACCATCCAGCCCTGTCAACTCGGTAACAGCCCCTCCCGGGTGTCACATTTACAGATCCGGCTCACCACATCAGATTTTAAAAACTGTGTGAATTGAAGCATCACGAAATAAATCACCCTCCAATTGCCCTGGGGAGCCTCCTGCCTTGAGAACGACTACAACAAACCCTCCTGCAAATCCTCCCTAGGTACCCAACAAATCCTGGGCATCTAACAAACCTTCTCTGGGTGCCCAGGGAAAGAACAGCAGGACCAAAGGCCAGAGGCTGACCCAGGTATGAGCTCCGGCTTTGACCGATTTGTGCTTTGTAACTTAACTAAATATCCCCCACAAACTGCCCAAAACCGCAACCCAGGGGTAAGCAGTAGAGCAGGATGACCAGAGCATAGGAACGCTCAACTCAAGGTTCCAATCCCTGCCCCAGCATCTCCCTGTGTGACCTAGGGCAAGTGGCTCAACCTCTAGGAGCCTTACTTAACCTGTCACGTTCCCACAGTTGGTATGTGGGAGAGATGAGCTCATTGCTGCCAGGTGCCTGACCCAGAGCAGGACAGCACACAGCATGTGCTCCCTCCCCACAACCCCATTTCCCTTTTTCCATCAGTCTGGGGAGGTTCCATTCTGTGTGTGCCCACTGTTAGCTGCTTTTCATCCAGTCCTCGGCTAAGCTGTTTTTAGGCCACCCCAGGGGCCAGAGCAGCACTGGCAGAGGGAGACAGAGGAAGAATTCATAGCACCCTCCCCTGCTATAAAGTACCCAGGAGTCTGTCAGAAGCCAGAGGAGCGAGGCTGTGGCTTGGACAGTGGCCATTACTCACCTGCTCTGCCCTGGGGACTCAGGGAGGGGGGTCTGCCCGGGCGCGGGAGATGGGTATGGCTAGCCACCTTTAAGAGTCTTGGTTTGCTTGTGAAAGAGAAACAAGGGGCTTATTTATGTCACTCCAGCTGAGCAAGCAGGGAGGGGGCGGTGCGGGGAAGCCTTTAATTAGAGCTCTTCACCTCAGAAATGCTGACACGGGTTGGACGGCAGTTATATCTTGGCCAAAACATCATCATCCCAACGATCCCGCTGGAAAGATAAAACCGGCTACAAATACTAGTCTCTGCAAAGAGCAGAGCATGAAGCAGCCCGCAGGCTTGGCTGCAGGTTGGGTCCCCACTGCTGCCATGGACATCCGCGCTGGGCCACCTGGCCCCCCCAGGCTGGACCAACTCCCCAGTAACTGAAGAGAGAAATCAAGTCAGAGCAGGAAGCCTCAGGGCTATGGAAATCCAATTCTCAGGTCTGGTGAGGCTGAGAATGGGGGAGGCTGGGAGGGGCACTGGCGGCCCCCACTTCACCCATGTCCCTGCTGAGGTGCGGGGACACCAGCCCCCAGCAACACTGGTGACATCGCACTACGGAACAGAATCATGAAGGCCCGGGCTCTCTCCACCATATCCCAAGCACAGACAGCGAACCTTTCCTCCAAAGTCTTCCTTCCAGGGGCTTCAGTGAAGGGCAGACACCACATTTGATCAGGAAAGCAGGGTGTCCACGGGTCACTGCATCTGTTGTGAAACCAGGCAGGGTCTCCAGCTGTCCCCAGTAGCTCTGAGACTGAGGCTGCTTTCTGTACCTCAGTTTACCAGCTTCAAAAACATAGGAGCCTATCCCTTCTGCAAAGGGAGGACTTAGGAATCCACACCTACTCGTGCCATAAAACTGACCCTTCATGTTGACGCCTTGCTCTGCTTCCAGTACTGTCAGCTCCCTTCATTTTCACTGATATTTCATGAAGTGGGCACGCCTCACCCCATTTCTCAGACTAGGCCTGGGGCTGGTGTGCTCAGCGACCTGCTTCCTGTATTCCTGTGGCTGAGCCAAATCCAGGCAGTGTGGATGTGTGCAGTAGTACTATTTGCATGAGCCACCATCTGGGGAAGAGGCCGGCACAAAGGCTGGGGATGCCCCATGTCCCCTCTTCCCTTCTGTGGGTCTAGATTCTCTCCATCTGCACCAGGAACAAAGCTCAGGAACCTCGACTGCCCACCTGCCCCAGCTGGGACTCCCAGTCAGTCCCCAAACTGGAACCTCTCGTCATTACCACGGGACCCCTGCAGACACCTATATTATGGTTGCTTCTGGAGAAACAGGAAAGGCTGCACCCCAGGAAAGGTCTGAAACTGATGGCAAACTTGCTTTAAATAGTAACAACAGATGGGCACCTGGGTGGCTCAGTCAGTTAAGCATCCAATCCTTGTTTGTTTATTTGTTTGTTTTTCTAATATTAATGTTATTTATTTTTGAGAAAGAGAGAGACAGTGTGAGTGGAGGAGGGGCAGAGAGAAAGGGAGACACAGAATCTGAAGGAGGCTCCAGGCTCTGAGCTGTCAGCACAGAGCCCGATGCAGGGTTCAGACTCATAAACCATGAGATCATGAACTTAGCCGAAGTCAGATGCTTAACCAACTGAACCACCCAGGCGTCCCCCGACTCTTGGTTTTTCAGCTCAGGTCATGATCTCACAGTTCGTGAGTTTGAGCCCCACATCGGGCTCACATCAGGCTCTGTGCTAACAGCACAGAGCCTGCTTGGGATCCTCTCTCTCCCTTTCTCTCTGTCCCTTCCCTGCTTGTGCACGCTCACTCTCTAAATAAATAAATAAATAAATAAATAAATAAATAAATAAATAAATAAAATAGTAACAATAAGTGTAGAGTCGCCCCTGCTCCTCTCAACCCCCAAGGATCCAATCTAGATGTGGGGCCACAGCAGCTCACCACCAGCCCCTGGAAGCCCAGGACAGGGATGGGGCCCCTGGGTATTTAAGATGATGCTGGATTATTCGTAATAAAATGGAAACAAGCCAAACATCAACCAGCTAATGAATATGGGTGAACAAAATGAGGTACATTCATATAAGGAAATAGTATACGAAATACTGATTCAAACCACAGCATGGATGGACCTTGAAAACACTATGTTAAGTGAAAGAAATCTGTCACAGAAGGCCATTTATACAGAATATCCAGAAGAGGCAAATCCATACCGACAGGATGTAGATTAGTGGTTCCTAGGAGCTGGGCGGGGGGCATGGGGAGTGAATACTGATGGGGACAGGGCTTCCTCTCTGGGGAAGAAGATGCTCTAAAATTATATTATTGTGATGGTCATGCAACCCTGTGAATACACTAACACTCCCAAGCTATGCCCTTTATGTGGGTGGATCTTACGGTATGTAAATTATATCTCAATAGAGTTAGTTTTTTTAAAAAATAAGAAGATCCTAGAATGATCCCCCTTTAGCTTCCTTTTGGGAGATGGGTAGGCGGAAGTTCAGTATATCAGAAAGAGCATTAAAACTTCTTGTTGTCATTTACCTACCCCAAGGCCACAGAAGGAAGGCGAGGAGGTCTGTGTTTATTAGGGGGTATTTGTCTAGGAACAGGCTAGGCAGCCCAAATCTGCCCTATCACCCCACTCCTCACTGATTGCACTTTAGCTACATCCTGAGTACTTTGCTGGCCGTCTCTCCCTCATTCTTCACGACGGCCCTGTGACATCCACGCTTTTACTATCCCCATTTTAGAAACGAGGAAATGGCCTCTCCAAGAGGTTAAGTATAATGCCTTGCCCAGGGACAGGCGGACCCTGAGCGCTGGTGCCGGACCTGGACGCACACAGTCTCCAGAGCTTCCCCTCTTCCCTCTGACCGCAGAGATCGTGCCAACTGCAGGAGCCGGGCCTTTGCTGCCTGGAGGCTGACCCCCAGCAGTAAAAACTGAACTCGCAAGAGGAAGATGTCTTTTTCCTCCCAGGAGGCCTCGGGCAACAACGAGATGGATCTCCTCTTAAATGACTGTCCACCGTTGTGTGTGATAACTCTTTGGTTTTATCTAATCCTCCTCAGTTCATATCACTGCTGTCATTTGTCTCCCCCGTCCCAATGGGGTGATGAACTGCCTTGCCTGGTGAGAAGCAGGCGCTGTGACAGGGAGGAGAGAGACCATCAATGCTGGCCCAAACCTGGTTAAGCAAAGGGGCTGGAGTAGTCAGCCAATCAACGTCAAAGCCACAGCCTTCCCTCCATCCACCTACAACTCTCCTCCAGTCTCCACAAAGCATCCTCCAAAAACCTCTGGGAGGAAAGGCACAAACCATAAGCCACAGCCTGAGTGAAGTCCCTGGAAGGACACACACCTTAACTCCACGTTCAAGGCCTTCTTCCCCAGGTTAACCAGGGACTGCTCCACACACACACTCATTCACCAAGCCAGGAATCAGTCTGGGCCCAGCATTTGTCTGTGGTCTTTAAAGGAGCCCATAAGCAGTCCTAGGAGTTTGGGTGTTAGGTCCCAGCATTCCCCTGATGACAGAAGGAACCTAGAAATGGCAACAGTATGCAGGCCTTACCCATGCTGTCCGGTCCTCAAAATCAGACATGCTTATATAATACCCCTTGGGCCCTATTCATTTTTTTAATGTTTCTTTATTTTTCAGAGAAAGAGAGAGAGAGAGCGTGCATGTAAGCAGGGGAGGGGCAGAGAGAGAGGGAGACACAGAATCCAAAGCAGGATCCAGGCTCCCAGCTGTCAGCACAGAGCCCGATGCAGGGCTCGAACCCACAAACCATGAGCTCACGACCTGAGCTGAAGTCAGATGCTTAACAGACTGAGTCACCCAGGCGCCCTAGGCCCCTATTCAAAGGTCATCTTCTTCCACCTGCCCACTTTACAGTGACCTTAAATAAGCTTGCAGTTAGGCTCCAAAAGCCCTGTGATTCATCCATTTTCTGGCAACCGGAGAAAACGCTCAGCAGTGATTTATCAAGTGTGCTCCAGGGGAGACGGCTGACAGCCCTGAGCCAGCACAGCCAAAACAAGCCACACTGTGAGCCACACATCTAATTTTAATTTGAAATCCTACATCCTGAGTTCTGGACTTTTTTTTTTTTCAGGTGCAACTAAATTCCAGCGGGTGGGCAAATGCCCAAATCACTGACTTGGTAGGGCAACCTAAACTCCTTTGTCCAGTGGCAAAAACACAGATTTGCCAGTGTGGGTAATGTAAGATTGAGGGATAGAGAGCCGCAGGCCCTCCTCGGGGCTGAGCGCTGCGCCTGCACAAGTGGTGTGGGTGGTGTCTATTAGCACAGAGATCCGCTGACCTCCTTGGACTTGGAGAAAAGCAGAACCGGACTCAACCAAGGATGACTGTCATGAGTCTGAGTTCTCCCTGCACTTGACCTTCTGCAGGTATTTCTTGAACAAAGTCCAGAGGACACCAGAGCACAATGGAGAGCCAACAGCATTGAGGGCGGCCTCACAGATCTGAAACCCAGGGTGGACAGCTGGGGTTAAATGACATAGTTTCCCTCATTACAGGCATCCTAGCTCCTTTCCTTGCCTGCCCAGGCAGAGAGTGGTCCGCACAGCCAACCCCACGGTGGCAATGCTGCCTCAGTGGCCGAGGCTCTGTAGGCTCTAAGTCTGTGTGTCCCTGGGTGGTCCCTCCTGCCCTACGGGGTTTCCTGGTCTCAGGACCTGCCCACAGCTTCCCAGCTGCTCCCTAGCTGCTTTCTCCCCACCTGACCAGTTGTGTCAGGGCCTCCCTTTTACTTCTGAATTCTGGGTATCTCTCTGTTCCTTCCGACCGCACAGTGGGTGTCTGGGCTCAGAGGCAGGGCTGGCTATGTAATCAGCAGGGCCTATTGCAAAATGGAAATGGGAGCTCCTCATTCAAAACTCATTTTGGATGTCAAGAATGGCAATAGCAGAGCATGGAAACAAGCAGGCCACGCTGTGTACCCTCATGTCCTAGGGTATATAGCGTGTACCTCACTCCCAGGAGGCTGGCTCTGGCCTCTGATGCAGGGGTCTGGACTGGAGGGACCGATTCACAACCCCAGCAGAGATATCAGCCAGGGGACAGTGAGGGCTGCAGCATGGGGACCACCCATGTGTGAGAGAAAGGAGAGAGGGAATCCGGTGGGGCCAGAAAGGGAAGTATGAGAGAGACACATGGAAGAACAAGCGAACCCAGGCAGAGAGAGTGTTTCGGGATGGAGGGACTGAGACCTGGTCTTGAACCTGTGCTGTGCAGAGGGCATGGAGATGGGGGGGAGGGGTGGTGGTGGGCTCAGGCTGGAGGGGGCTTACTCACCTCCCTCCTTCCGGGCTCCTTCCTCCTCCTCCTCCTCCTCTGTGTTTCTCTTTCTTACCCCTCCCTTTCTCCCTCTCCCTCTCCTCTCCCCCATCCCGCTCTCTCTCCCCCTTCTCTCTCCACCTCATCTCTCTTTTCCTTCTCTCTTTCCCCTCTGTCTCTCCTTCCTTCCTCCCTCCCTCCCTCCCTCTCTCTTTCTCTCTCTGTCTCACACACACACACACACACACACACATGCACACACACATGCACATCTACTTCCCTGGCCCATCCCCTCTCTGTCCTCCTCCTGCCCTGCTCTTTGCCCTCTTTTCCTTTCCATTCAACAGCCCCTTGGTTTCCTTGGGAAATTCTGCCTTCCTCTGCTTCTCCCTCACTAGACCCACAGACTCGGATGCTCAGACCTGAAGGAGACCAAGGGAGCACCTGCTGCCCCTACAAGCCCGACAGATGTGTCCCTCCCATGGGAGCCCTCACCCCAGTGCACAGGATAAATGGGACTCACCCTGAGCTCTCTAGATGGGGCAAGAGGGTGAGGGATGGTGCACCCTAGGACACCAAGCAGAGATGTGCAGGACAGGGTGACATGGGCCACTGGACTCTAGCCCAGTGTTCCTGCCACAACCACGTTTCCTGCGCTGGGCTTGCAAAAGTGTCTTCCTTGAGCCCTACATTCTCGACACTTAGTGATAAACAGCTACAAATGTTGGGTACATGAAAGATGTGAGCAAGGAAAACACCCAAGTTCAGAGGAAGTACCAGGAACTGCAGGGCTCTGGCCACCCTTGCTGGGCAACCCCCTTCCCCAATTGCTTGAGTGATGGCAGCAAGTGGCCACCCGGGAATAGCGTCTGAAGGCACTGCACTAACCAGCTGTAGGATCCTGGGCAAGCTGTTTAACCACGCTACGCTCCAGAGTCCTTATCCGCCAAGCGGAGTTATTTATAGGACTCACTCCGTGGGGATTTTATGAGGTCTGAATAACATAAATAACTTTACCCTGTGCCTGGCATATTACATGTGCTCAAAACATGTTAATTATAAAAGTATGGGACTTAAAAAATACATGTGTTGCATGCTCGCTGGGTGCAGATGTTGGTTTAGGCACAGGAGATGCAGGTCAAGAAAACCGACAAAGACTCTGCCCTTTGGGAGCCTGCATTGTAGGGAGAAGACAGACAAATCATAGATAAGTGGTTTGTGCTGTGACAAAAATAAAGCAAATTCGGAGACTCCAAAGGAAAGGTGGCGCAATATCTGGGGTGGAACTTTCCATTGCCACATTGCCCCTCTGCCTTACCCTAGACTATTGTCTTCCTAATATTATATGAGCCCTGGGTTCGCTGCAGGCATAATAATAATCAGTTGGGAGGGGCATCTGGGTGGCTTGGTCGGTTAAGTGTCCAACTTTGGCTCAGGTCAGGATCTCGTCATTCCCAAGTTGTAGCCCTGCGTTCAGCTCCGTGCTGGCAGCTCAGAGCCTGGAGCCTGTTTCAGATTCTGTGTCTCCCTCTCTCTCTGCCCTCCTTCTCTCCCTCTCCCTTTCCTTCTCCCCTCTCCCCCCTCTCTCTCTCAAAAATAAATAAACATTTAAAAATTATTTTAAATAATCAATTGGAATTTACACTGCAAACAGATCTAATGGAGACTGGTCTAACGGAGGTTTACAGCTCACAGTATGCTGAGCAAAGAACATAGCAGAGCCATCACTGGGTCCCAAGGTCATCTCGGTGACCTCGGAGAAGTCACTTGACCTCCCAAGTCTTAGCTTCCTCATCTGAGAAATGAAGCTAACAAGGGACAGCTGCTGGGAGCATGATAATCAGGGTGGCAGTGACAGTATTACCAGGGCCTGGCACGTGAGAGGGGCTCCACTGTCCCCATACATTTTTCACATGCAAACGTGTCTCACGCATCTTTGAGCCTCTACGCTCCACCCACCCAGAAGCTGTTCCATCCAAAAAGGTTTGTTGATTGATCTGGAAACAATCAGAAACAATCTCTGGGGCCTGGATACATAGGTTTGAAAAGTGCTTCTTGACGGGTGCAAACTATGTGTCACAGTGGGGTACCGTAGCTCCTCAGAAACAGAGACGCATGTCAGGGAGAGGTTAGGCTGGACCCGGCCCAACCCCGAGAGTGACAGCGTGTTTACAAGAGCTATTAGGGGCTGCTGCTCCTCGCATGCTTACGGGATGATTTACTCTGCTGGGACTGGCAGCCTGCCCCTTTTCCTTTCACTGTTGAATTGATTATTGAATCACAAATATTCCATTTGAATAACATGATTTAACTCCAAGTCAGGCAAGAAGTTCAAAACCTATGGTAGGAAGGCTCCTCCCAGATGCTGGGCTCTGTGACTCTGGTAAGTTCCACACTTTCGTGAGTGAGGGAAAGAAGCCTTTCTAAAGCCCCCCTACAAATAACTCCAATAGTCATGAGTTCTGCAAGACCAGGGACTCCTTCTGGCAGTGGACCAGGGAGTTCCCATGCCTCAGACCATGCTCACATGCACCTTCCATAAATACTTATTGAATGAATGGATGGACCCATCCACCCACCTGGTCGGAAGCTGCCTGAACTTGAGCATCCTCAGGTCACCCATGGACTTGGAAACCACGGTGTGTGGTGATCAGTTGGAAGAGCTGGAGAAAGGACGTGAACCGGAGCAGGGAGGGATGCGAGCTGCCCACATACATCCAGAGCGTTGTCTCACTTGAGGTTCCCACCTATTCGGCACCCAGTGCGGCGCCATGCAGTGCCACCCTTCTAACAGGCCTTCAAGGTCTATTTTGTTACTCACATTCTCTGGACGAACAAACAGAGACCCCAAGAAGCTCACTGACTGCCCAGGAGCACGTAGCTCTTAAGTGGCCAGCAAGGATACAAACCGTGGTCTGTCAGCAGCTCCACACTTTAGAACCAACTCTGCTCCTACGAACACCCTCCCTCCCCCTCTCCTCCTAGTCTGCCATTCCCTGATAACCCCCTCTCTGTGAGAGGCATACGGAGCAGTGAAAGAGGGAGGGGATGGTCCTGTAGAGATGGCCCTTGTAGAAACATCGACGCAGATACAAAAGAATTACTAGAGGGGTGTATGTGTGTGCGTGTGCAGGGGGCCCATGGGGGCCCTGGGTATGGGACAGACTGAGAGGCTGGGCAGCCCGGAAGAAGCTGAGGACATTGCTATGTCACAGCAGAAGCAACCACAAGGGAGAAGTGAAGAGCCCTGGGGAATCTGGAGGAACCTGACTCCAGCAAGAGCCGGGCTGGGTCTGCAATGCAGAGGCCAGAGAAAGGCCAGGATCAATCACATGCGGCAGTCAGCAGGGGCAGTGGCCGCAACACTGGCAGGGAAAGCTTGGGCTCAGGAGGAGAAAACTTGAACAGTAATGATCCTACTCAACAACTTGCTGAGCTTTGTTGTTCAGCCTTTCAGCAAGGCTTTGAAAATAGTAATGAGGTTTGACGCCAGTAGTCAATCACAAGCTCACCGGGTCTGCACCCCAGCCCCGGTCTCAACCACCCCTTCTCTCATGAAAGGAACATAGACGGATAAGACACCCTATCATTTTACAAGTTACTTGAAAATTGTGTCCGGAGTTAAAGCCAACTAGAGGGCTTTAGGATAAAAGGTCTAAGTCTTATGTTCTCATCAAAGCAATTCCGAAAGGATCTGGCCTCCCTGGACACCCATCAAATCAGTCCCATGCACCCTGCACCTGTCCCTGGCTGAGGCGAGCTTCTCTGGGCCTCGCCCTGCACAGTGTCTGAGCCAGGGAGGTCTCAGGCCCTGGAACCTCACGCTGCCCACTCAGGCAGGCTGTTCACTCACGACAAAGCTCCAGAAGCTGGACAGCATGATGACACACCAAGATAAGCAGCAGGGAACGGCACTGGCATGGAAGACCAAGGCTGGGGACAAGATTTAGGCCTGGAAGAACTCACTGTGGAGAGAGAATAGGGCAAAGCAGGGCTGGGTTGCAGACCAGGGAGCAGAGGACTACAAACTTAGCCTCCTTCAGGGGCCCTGCTGTACAAGCCCATCTCGGGGCCTTGGAAGGGGAGCAGGGGAGCCACACCAGGGGGCTGGGGTTGGCTTCTACGTGAGATGGCTGGGCCCAGGCCTCAGCTGCAGAGCATTTTCCATTCGAGAAAACAGAGAAGAAATGAAATGCAGGCCAGGATATATGGCTGAGGTGTCCACACCTTAGGGAAAACTGCTTATCTGAACCCAGAGCCATAACAGCCCAGGCCCCACCTCAGGAGGGAGGACAGATGGACTAGAGGTGCTCCTCCAATGAGAAAGCCGTGCATCTAGCAATACTCAGCTTGCAGTGAGCTTTCCACCAACTGACCAAGGAGCTGTGTCCACAGGATATCCCCACAGGCTTCTTCCTGTTCTGGGCTGAGTGAGGTTCCTGTCCCTCAGCCCCCATCTCCCTCTGCTGGTCACCCCAGCGTAGAGCCTCCTGGTGCTCCCAGGGAAGACCATGAAGGGTACTCAGGGTACTGCTCCAGTCCTGGGGCAGTCCTGCATTTGGCCAGCCTCCAGCAACCTGGTGCCACACCAGCTGGTTTGGGCAGAGGATGAGCTTCTCAAGCATCAGGACCCCCTCTCAGAGGGATGCGGTGATGCACGTTCATAAAAATGGTGTGTGGGGTAAAATCAGAGTTGGCCAAAATGATTTCTTTTTTAATGGAACAACACACAGGAGCAGAGTGTACGGTGAAAATATAACTCGAGCACGTCTGGCCACCTGTAAGGTGGACCGTGTGTTAGCTGACACCTTACAAGCATCATGGGAAACCAAAGAAAACACATTATCCTGCATAACACGGAGAAAAGGATTACAAGATAAAATATAGGAGGCCTAGTTATGTTTTTAGCATAAGTATGTCCCACGCAATATTTGGAACATACTTAAACTAAAAAAGTATTCACTGTATAGCTGAAATTTAAATGTAACTGGTGCCCTCTAATTCTATGTAGAAAAATTAGTGTCCTCTAATATAAATATAAAATTAGTGTCCCCTAATAAAAATGGGAAAATTGGTGTCCTCTAGTTCTAAACCTGGTGTCCCCACTAAGACACCATGTGGTGTCCATCCCACACTTAGACTTAAGTACAGTCCAGTAAAGGACCACTGTAAATGAATAAAAGTTAGATGTTGGTATATGAAGAGGAGTCTTAAAAACTCATTACTTTCCAGAAGAGGAAGACTAAGACGAGAAATCACCCAAGTCCAGGCATGATTTATTATAGGAAACATCATGTTCCGGGTGGCCTGGAGGACACGGTTTCTCACCCCAGGCTTGTCACCTCTGTACGTCACTGAATTTTCACAATTAAAGAGTTAGTTTGAGGATGGGACTAGGAGGTCATTCACTGTGTTCTTTCCAACTCTAAAATGTTATGGTTCTAGTGAATTAGAACTATACAAAAAGGGTAAACACAAATGCATTTCTATTCCAAGTCCTAAAAATATTAAACTAGAGAGCTTGGAAATACAGACCTTTTTTTTTTCTTTTTTAAACATAATATACCATCACTTCACACAGTTATCTTTTTTTGTTTTTTGTTTTCTGGTAAGAACAATTAAGATGGACTCTCAGCAAATTCCAAGCATATAATAAAAGCATCATTAAGTATGGCCATCATGTTCTACGTTAGATCCCCAGAATTTATGCAGCCTTCCTATCTGGGATTTTACACACTTTGGCCAGCATTTCCCCATTTTCCCTCCCCCAGCCCTTGGGAGCCACCATTCTAATTTCTGCTGCTAGGACTTTGACTTATATTCCACAGATAAGATCATGTAGATTTATTTCTCTTTCTGTGTCTGGATTATTTCACTTAGCATAATGTCCCCCAGCTTCACTCCTACTGTCACAAATGACAGAAACTCCTTTTTGATGGCCAAATAATATTCTATTGTATATTTATACTATATTGTCTTTACCCATTCATTTATCATCAGACACTTGATTTCCCAGTAGGTAGAGAACACATATGGCCATGTTCTAAGAGATGATGCCATGAATTGAAGCCAGAAACAGGACCAGAAAAGACAGAGATAAACTCATAAACCCAGGTTAGTGATCTGGACCTCTAAAGCTCTATGTATCCCAAACGTTCTGATGCAGATAGAAAAGAAGTAGCCTTTCCATGAGATAGGATTCTCTAAGACTGTGTCTAACTCCATAAAATGGTTTCTCATTGTGAAAATACCTTCTTAAAATAAAACCCACTGATCCTATAAAAAGAGTGTGTTTCAGATAGGGTAAAGCTCAATTAATCACAAAACATGTTGGTGAGGCTTCCTGAAGGCCATGCCAATGGCTGGCAGAAGTCAAGCACATGGAGTCTCAACAAGGATAAAGAGGAATGTCAAGTTCATGGGACCACAGCCACTTCTTCTCTACACATCCAAGCACGTCTTCCAAAGAAGGCTAATTCATTCTAAATTTAAAAATCATCTGGGAACAACAAAAGCTCACCTTTCTCTTCTAACACATAAATAAGCAGAAAGGAAAGGCAAAGACTGAGTTAACTCCAAAATACAATATGGTAAGTATTTTGGGTTGGGTCTGCTCCAGTCTAATTCATCTCAGCAAAGACACATTTTTCCAGCTCCAGCAAAAAACAGTTAAACATTCCAAAGTGCACATGCTTATTTTGTTGGGAAAATTATACACATTTGTTTGATTAGCTTTGGTAAATAAAATAACCAAGTCATCACTCAAGACTCAGAAGTGGCTGCAAAATTGATTCAATGAAATGTCAAAATAAATCACAGCTTAAAAATGCATGGTATGTAACTTCTAAAAATGAAAACCACATCTATCTCTGTCAGAGTTGTGAAGGCTCTGCATTAAAATTATATCAAAAATGAATGCATTTTTGAAGGGAAAATATTGATTCAATCGACTCTTCCTGACTAGTGATTCAAATCATGATTTGAATCAATTTGATTTTAATCGAGCCCACCCTATCCAAAAGTCATTTATACATGCCTCTGGAGTACATCATGTTGTGTTCAGTGGGCTACCGGCCTACGTATAGGATGCTGAGGGTGATAATGAAAAGGATTTGTTCCCCGTGCAAACAGGAAAAGGAGAGATAATCCCAGGAAGACTGACCTAGCACCAACTACACACAGTCCCCAATTTACGATGGTTTAACTTGCATTTTTAAAAATTTTACCATGGTGCAAAGCGATTTGTGTTCAGTAGAAACCATACTTTAAATTTTGATCTTTTCGCAGGCTAGCAACATGCAGCATGGTACTCGCTTGTGATGCTGGGCAGTGGGAGTGAGCAGAGCTGCCAGTCAGCCATGTGACCACAAGGGTCAATGACCCACAGGCTTACAAACTGCTTATAACCAAATAACCACTCTGCTTTCTCCCCTTCAGTTCAGTATTCCATAAATTACATAAGACAGCAACAATTTTATATAATGGGCTTCGTGTTAGATGATTTTGCCCAAGTGTAGGCTAATGTAAGTGTCCTGAGCACATTAAGTTATGCTAAGCTATGACCTTCAGTAGGCTGGGTATAGCAGATGCGTTTTCTACCTATACTTGCAACTTACCATGGGGTTATGTGACATAGTCCATCATAAGTTGAGGGAGATCTATATAATTACTAAGCAAATGAGTAGGCACGGGTGAAGGCAGCCATGCAGGGTCCAGAATGCAGGTGTAAAGGCCAAGCCTGAGGACTGAAGTTCATGTGTGACACTCTGGGATCCTACAGAATTCTGAGATGGAGGTCAGGATCAAGGCTGACTTCAGTCACAGGGGACTGTAGTACTCACTCAACCTCTGCCATAGGAGAGTCTGACAGCCACAGACCAGGACAAGGCAGAAGCTAAGAGGAAACCAGTGTTTAGAATAAGAGGGTTAGATAGGGCACACAGGAAGCTGACTAGATGCTCAGCCCATGAGTTAGGGGCTCAGGAAAATGCAACAATTAACTAGATAAATTAGCTGCAACTTAACTTCAGCTTCCTGAAGGGGAGCTTGGACCTCCCAAAGATTTAGAACGTGTGGCACAGGTCAGCTGGGTACATGGGAAGTGCTCAGAATTAATTACCAAAGAGGATGAAGATGAGGTATTCCCTGTTTGCATAACCAACTGTCCAGCCTGCCCAGAATCGATAGGCTTCCCAAGACGTGGGGCATTCAGTGCTAAAGCCAGAAAGAGCCAGGCAAACTGGGATGGTTGGTACTTCTCTCTCTGAGAAGGACGTACTATGATCACAGAGCCTAGGCGTGGGACAGAAGCTGCAGGTGGCCCCAAGTGCCTTTAGCTGTGGACATCAAAGGCCAGCAGAATCAGGGAGGCAGGCACCACAGCTGAAGGACAGAGCAGAGTTTTCTTGTTTGAGAACCATGTGCAGCTTATCCCTTCAAGGCACCTGGTGAAGGGAACGTAGTGAATCGATAACTGTTAACGAGCTGCCTAGTCTAATCATTTCCTCCTGACGATTCCAGTTAAAGAAAACAGAGCAGGGGATAGGAGGGGATGCTGAGGACATGGGGTCTGGCTGGGCCTGGGATCACAGACTTTCAGCTGGCCTCCCTCCTCTCCCCCGAGTGGTAACCTCTACCCAGTGCCTCACTGCAGGACCTGGCACGTGGGGACACTCAGCCCATGCCCACTGCATCAACAAGCAGGGCGGTGGGGCTGGGGTTCCCGTCTGCCTCCTCCGTGGACGTGCCTCTGTAGAAAGGCCTGGGCACTTGACTGGGAACAACCTCAGGAAGCTAAAGTTCTGCTCTCCCGTGTCAGGCAACCACTGCCCTGTGTGTCACCATGATCCCATGTCGCCAGACTCCATGTGTGACCCAAGGAAAGGGACATCACAGAGCCGTGGGTCCCTACTCCCTCCCCTGATGCTGGTGAATTTCCAAAATAGTGGTCCTGGTGACAGACTATTGCCAGTGAAGTTTCCAGGGACTCCCCAGTTCACCGAGGGACTTGGGGATGGATTTAGGAACACGATTTCTATAGGCGGCTGATCCACAGAGGAGAGGAGAAAGCACATTGGGTTTGTTTGGTATGCAAACCTCCAATTCAGCCTCAGCTCACACGTGCCAAGCCCACGCTAAAGCAGCCACTGCAGGAGGCGCCTCCTGAAACTTAATCCAAAATAAGCATTATTAGACCTCCTCTTTTTTTTTTTTTATGAGAAAATAGTCTCAGAGAAGCGGGATATGAGGCTAAGAGAGCTGTTCAAGACAAGGAAGCTATTAGGTGGTTCTGTGAGTTGGCCAAGGCTCAAACAGTTGATTCTGGAACCCTGAAGGTGTGGATCTGGAGGGGGACTGGTAACGTGCACCAAACTCACAATGGCTGATGCAAGAAAGTAGAAACCTCAGGGTCAGAAGGAGAGTCTTCCGTGCATTGGCATTTGAAGCCCCGTGGAAGATGTGTCTAGCTCCTCCACAGGTTTTTTTTAAGTTTATTTATTTTAGAGAGTGAGAGAGACAGAGACAGGGAGAGAGAGACAGAGACAGGGAGAGAGAGACAGAGACAGGGAGAGAGAGAATCCCAAGCAGGCTCTGTCAGAGCAGAGCCTGATGCAGGGCTCAAACTCATAAAGCCAGGAGATCATGACCTGAGTGGAAACCAAGAGCTGGATGCTTAATGGATGAAGTTCCCCAGGTGCCCCCAGCTCTTCCATGTTCTGATGCTCAGCCTGCCCAGGTCGTGGAGGTGGGGGAGGTGTCCCCAGCAGCAGCACTGTGCAGGCAGGCCAGTAAAGGAGAAGTGTGGGTATGGACATTCTGCACATCAGGACTGGAATAATAGCTCTGCTCCTTCATAACGCAGTAGACTTAAGCAAGTCACTTAACCTCAGTGAACATCAGTCTCTTCATGTACCACCTGGCTCATGCAGAGCTGGTGCGAGTGTTAAAGATAACAGGTGTGTCACACTTAGCACTGCACGGGGTGCAGCACAGCCCTCCAGACGCGGCGAACATTACTTCAACCAGACATTTGCCAACTTCCCAGGGTACAAAACCCACAAGACAAACAAGAGATTGCACTACCCCATTTGGGGCATCTAACAATACCAGACTGACTTATCGACATAGAGCTTGCTTGAGATTCTCTCTCTGCCCTTTCCCCACTCACCCTTGCTCACTCGCTCTCTCTCAAAATAAATAACTAAACATTTTTAAAGAAGACTTCTAGAGAAAGAATGGAGCCAGTGCTCAAGCATGCCCTTCGGAGCTTTAAAAAGATGCTTCCAAGAACAGCCACAGATGAGTTCAAGGCTGAGCCAAAAGACAACAAGGGAGCCTTAACCATAGGAAGGTCACAGGAATGGGGGAGGGGGCACAGCGGGCGAGGCAGGGAAGTCAGCCTCTGCAGTGCCCTGGCCTAGGCACCCATGTGCTCACCAGGGAACCCCAAGTCCCACGCCAGACTCTGCCACCTCTGTCATACTTTCCCCTTCTCCAACATTCCCTCTACACCTTCCAGTGTGCTCATCAGTGGTCATTCTGTGCACTGCTGTGACCCCTCAGCTCACTCATGCTTTTCTGATGCTCCTCTAACTTAAGTGCTCATTTTGTGCCTGCCCACATGTGACATTTGTTCTGCTACCACATCCTCGACCCAGGCCACCAGGCCTTCACTGCATCTCAACATCTTTGGACTCACCTATTCCAGGCCAACCCTTTGTTTTCAAGAACAAAGAGTCACTAGCTCTTCAACCCTTATACCTGCTAATACCCTCCAAGGCACAGCCTTTCAACCACACAAACCAGCTCAGGCCCATGAGCATGGGACCCCCCTGCTAAAGCAGGTACCCTTAGAGGATCTGCCTCACAGCCATGCTTTTAATCACCAGGCTATATAGTTCCCCGGGCCCTTGACCTTTCCTTTCTACCCCCTCCAGGTCTTTCTACTGCTGAAGAATGACCTTGAACAAGCACCTTCATCCTTCTGCAGCTATGGTTACATGTAGCTATAAAGATAGAAGTTATACAAATTATGTTCATAGGTGAGATAAAATAGCCCTATGAATTTAATAATCCCTTCAAATGAATTTGTACTTTATTCATTACAATACTATCATCTGAAAAACAGTAGTATACCTGTGAGTGAGATTTATTATTTAGTTGTCTGACAGCAAAGCAATGATAGGTATACTACAGATCCTCAGACCCAGGGTAATAATTCCACAGTCCTCCAGGGGACCACGGCCTGCAAGTTGGCAAACAGTGAGCTAGACAATCTCAAAGGGCCTTTCGAATTCATTAATTCAACAAATATTTACTCATTGCCTGCTAAGAAGTGTATGTTCTACTCAGGGAAACAGAAAACACCCAAGAGAACAAATAAAAGAATGACCAATTATGCTAACTTGTAGGAAACATTAAAAAATGAGGCAGCATGGAGAATGCAGCTTCATTCAGATTGAATGGTGAAGGAAGGCTTCTCCAGGGTAGTGCCATCTCACTATATGGCCTGGACGATGACTAGACACCAGCCATGGGAAGGGTGCGGAGGTCAGGAGAAGAAGAGCAAAGGGCATTTCAAGCATAAGAAACAGCCTTTACAAAGAATCTGAGGCAGGTGCCAATGTGGTCTGTTTAGGACCTCTACAGCAGAGGGTGAGGACATTGAGGGGCAAATTATAAGGGAAAAACAATTTCACTTGGATGTGTTAAGTTTGGGCATGATCATGACATCCAAACGGCGGTGTCAAGACAGCTAAAATAGTAGAGGAGGCTAAGACTCGGGTCCCTGTGTTCAAGACATACATTCAGGAGTCACCAACATAATCATGGTATTCAAACTCTGTGAACGGCAATGGGGTTGAGAGGAAGCAGAGAAGAGGATCTCCAGACCACATTATCAGAAATGTCACCACTGAGATGGGAGTGGAGGAGGAGTCATGGAGGAAGAGCTGCTAAAGTAGTAAAACCCAAAAGAGAAAGGAATTCCAAAAAGAGGGGATTACCCCCGTGGTGGAGGAAGTAAGACAAAGGCAGAAACACATCCATTGGCTCTGACAGTATGGATGATGTTGGTGACCTTGACAAGATGGGCCCAGGTGGAGTAGTTGTGGCAGAGCCACTGGAGATGAAAAGAGCAAGGGGTGTGAGGAACTGGGGATGTCGTGTGTGAGCAACTCCTTCTAAAAATCTGGTTATCCAGAGATCCAGAACAAAGGCACCAAAGAGGAAAGGATATGGTATTTTACTGTTCAGCAAGCATTCTCTCCCTGTATCAATCTTCATGATGGGAGGGAGTGTGTTTCCCACCCCACTGATGTTGGGCTTCGATATCTGACATGATGTGGCCAATGAGATGTGCAGCTGGGCCCTCAACAAGGGCTTGAATGTGCTTGCCTGGTTGGGCTTGCTCTCTTTGGTTCCTGTCTTCCTCCACAAGAACATACTTTGCGTAGCCTCTGGATGACGGAGGATGAATAGTATGTGGCACGGACTACAATGCAGCCCACAGCTTGGAACCCAGCCTAGATCTTTGGAATCCTAGCCAGCCTGCAGGTCTATGAGCAAAAACACAAATGCTTCTTGTATGCCCCTGCGATGCTGTGGTTATTTGTTCCACAGCATTATTATGGATGTGGCTGACTGACACAAGGGGGAATGCATAGACAGGGTTATTTTTCAGATAGGCGATACCAGACATGTTTGTACACTAATGGGAAAATGATCTATTGGAATGAAAGAGGATTTGGGTGCCTGGGAGAGGTGAGCTGGCTTTGGAAGGGCAACATCTATGAGAAGAGCAAGAAGGGATGAAACCCCAAGAACAAGTAGAAGAGCTGGCCTTAGATAAATGGAGGGGTGGGGAGGTGCATCCTCCATTGTTATAAGAAAGGAAAAGGCGGATGCAGATGCCAGAAGGTTTGAAAGCCTGGGAGAGGAAAGATGAACTCAGACTGAATACGCTCAGACTTCTCAAGGAATGATGAGGCAAGGTCATGGTGGAAAGTGTGGTTGGTGATAGGGAGGGGTACCTTGTTGCCAGCTGTTTGCTCTTCCTTTAATATCTTTTTAATTTTCTCCACTGATTAAAATTCTATGAAGTCCCAGTTTCCACTTGAAAGCCATTGCTAATGACTCTAGTCTACCATGACCCCTCTCTTTTCCTTCAGCTTCTATAATCGCAACTCTAGTCCAATACTTGATTAGCCTTCTCTTGTCTGATGCAGGACTTACTGGTCCCTTCCCTCTGTCAGACTTGAACTTGATGAGCCATGGGGCTGAGCTGTCTGCTTCTTCTGAATCCCTCACAATACCAACGGCACACTGATGTTCCTATCAAGGAGGCTGAATTGTTAACTGGCTCAAGAAGAAAAGAGTATAACTGTCTGCTAGAATAGTCAGCCTGGACCAAAACAAATCAAGCAAGATCAGCTGTTAAGAGTTAGCCACCAGAACTATTGTTTTTGAAGACAGACACGTTCTTTGGTTCGTTTTTTTCTCCCCCTCACTTCTTATGCCAACTTCCCTAAAGCCTGATCCATTTTCTTTTCTTGACTGCTTCAAAAATTCTTTCATCAATCCTGCCTTGGACGTACTGACATCTTCCCTGGGAAAGTAGAAGGGTTATTTTCCAGATGTTCTTTAATGCCATTGCTTAGAGGGCTTTCTGTTTTATTTTTAATGAAACAAAAACTGCCAGATCTGACAGGTGATGTTAGGGAGCCTGTATTTCATGCAAGGGGTCCCAGAAATAACAAGCAACCGGCATGCTCCATCCATCCCAACTATACAGATCTTACATATACCTGAAAAAGAATAGAGAGAACTCACTCTCAAGGGCCTTCCCAGCCTGGGCCAGGGCAGGGGGAGAGGGTTGAATATACTTTGTAGCCTCAGTTCAAGGAACCTGACCATGTCAGGTCCTGTACTACCATCTTCAACACCCCCCAGTTATATGTAGAGAAAACAGGTCAGGTCTGGAGAACACTTGCTTGCCAACAGAGCTGCCATGGGCAAACTCACGAGGCAGGTAAGGGTGCTCACCTTCCATCCCCTCAAGGCCTCCAACCTGTCCTCTAGAGTTCCCATCATTTCCAGACACCAAGATCTCAAGCCTGCCCACCCCTCCTCCTGTGTTGGGGCAAAGGCTTCCTCCTCATCTGTGAAGGTAAGTATTAAAATATCTACCTCACAGGTACTGGGAGGACAGAATTAAATAATGCATATTTTATAAACTGGCATGTGTCTTACAAAGAGAAGTCATTAGTACTAATTCATACTAGAGTTGCAAAGGCTGTATTTCCTGTCCCAGAAGTACTTTTATTTTTTTTTACAAATAGTTTATTGTCAAATTAGTTTCCACATAACACCCAGTGCTCATCCCCACAAGTGGCCTCCTCCATGCCCATCCCCCCCCCCCCCCCCACATCCATCAGTCCTCAGTTTTTGTCAGCATTCAAGAGTCTCTCATGGTTTGCCTCCCTCCCTTTCCTCTACCACTTCCTCCCTTCTTCTCCCCCTTGTTCCTCAGTTAAGTTCCTCCTAATCCTCCTATACATGCGAACATATGGTATTTGTCATTCTCTGCCTGACTTATTTCGCTCAGCATAACACCCTCAAGGTCCATCCACGTTGCTACACATGGCCAGATTTCATTCTTTCTCATTGCCATGTAGTATTCCATGATATAGATAAACCACATCTTCTTGATCCATTCGTCTGTTGATGGACACTTAGGCTCTTTCCATGTTTTAGCTATTGTTGAGAGTGCTGCTATGAACACTGGGGTACATGTGCTCCTATGCATCAGCATTCCAGAAGTACTTTTATTTATTTATTTTTTTTACAAATAGTTTATTGTCAAATTAGTTTCCACATAACACCCAGTGCTCATCCCCACAAGTGCCCTCCTCCATGCCCATCCCCCCTCCCCCCTATATCCATCAGTTCTCAGTTTTTGTCAGCATTCAAGAGTCTCTCATGGTTTGCCTCTCTCCCTTTCCCCCACCATTTCCGCCCTTCTTCTCCCCCTTGTTCCTCCGTCAAGTTCCTCCTAATCCTCCTATACGTGCAAACATATGATATTTGTCCTTCTCTGCCTGACTTATTTCGCTCAGCATAACACCCTCAAGGTCCATCCATGTTGCTACACATGGCCAGATTTCATTGTTTCTCATTGCCATGTAGTATTCCATGGTATAGATAAACCACATCTTCTTGATCCATTCATCTGTTGATGGACACTTAGGCTCTTTCCATGTTTTAGCTATTGTGGAGAGTGCTGCTATGAACATTGGGGTACATGTGCTCCTATGCCTCAGCATTTCTATATCCCTTGGGTAAATTCCTAGCAGTGCTATTGCTGGGTCATAGGGGAGTTCTATTGTTAATTTTTTGAGGAACCTCCACACTGTTTTCCAGAGGGGCTGTACCAGTTTACATTCCCACCAACAGTGTAAGAGGGTGCCCGTTTCTCCACATCCTCACCAGCATCTCGTGTTCTCTGATTTGCTCATTTTAGCCACTCTGACTGGCGTGAGGTGGTATCTCAGTGTCGTTTTGATTTGTATTTCCCTGATGAGTAGAGATGCTGAGCATTGTTTCATATGTTTGTCGGCCATCTGGATGTCCTCTTTGGAGAAGTGTCTGTTCATATCTTCTGCCCATTTCTTTACGGGTTGTTTGTTTTTTGGGTGTGGAGTTTGGTGAGTTCCTTATAGATCCAGAAGTACTTTTAAACAGATCCTTTGACACCCCGCCCCCCTTCATCTCTTATGCAGAGAGCAATGTTGTCCTCCTTCAGCAGTGGTGGTATTTCAGGCTTGAGTAAAAGGAACTGTATTTGTTTTGACCGAGGGGCCTTATTTACAGAATATAGACTAGAGGTTAGCAAAATGTGGCCCACCACCCAAACTTAACCTACCACCTGTTCCTGTATGACAGAGAAGTTAAGAGCAGTTTTTAAATTTTTAAGCGATTTGGGGGAAAAAGTGAAAAGAACAGTATTCAGTGACACATGAAAATTACACGAAATTCACATTAGAGCATCCATAAATAAAGATATATTAAAACACCTGTTTACATACTATCTGTGACTGTTTTCATGTCACACCAGAAAGCTACTTGAGTAGCTGCAACAAAGATCATATGGTCTGTAAAGCCAAATTATTTACTAACTGATCCTTTAATGAAAAAGTTTGCCAAGTCCTCATAGAGACAACTTCCACCTGCCCCAAGGTTACTCCTAGAGAAAGATCTAGAATGAGTTGGGATTTGATGCTGGGCTTGGAATTCCACTTAAAGAGAGATACAGACAAAAATGGATCATATTTAGGAGGGCAACGAGGAGTGTGCTGGGCTTCAGACATGTGTCAGAGGAAGAATGGTTAGAGGGGTATTTAAGAGGGTGCCTCCAAAGACTTCTCATGAAGAAGGAAGAGAAGGATCTTGCTCTGGCCACAAGGGGTAAACTTAGGGTTGGAGACCTATTTCAGTTCAGTATAAAACAGCATCCTAGATATCTGAGCTGTCTCAAGCAATGAGTTTCCTATCACTACATATATTCAAAGCAGTGAAGGCACAATGTCATGAATATAAAATTTAGTGATCAGTGACCAGCATCTGGCCATCTTTTAGATGATCACTCATCTTGCAAAGACTGCCTTAACTACCCCACAAGCATGACAGGGCAGGGTGTTCCGGGATGCCATGTTTGTGCAACACGATTCAGTCATGGCTTAGGGGACCAGGAATGGTTCCTGTCTGGGGCTGGACCCACTGAGGTCATTTACCTTAGAATTTAAGAGTGGGTCAGGGACAAGAGACAGGACAAGGGAGCTCTATGTGGCTGGCAATGTAACTTTTCTGCCCACTGTGTGAGCTGAGGAGCAGAGAAGGCTAGTCTTCTAGGAAAGAGGAATAAAGCAGATATACAGAGAGGAGAAGAAGAGATGAGAAAGAATGGTTCCAGGGCTCCCAACAGCCTTTCGGCCTGGGCCCTCAACTCTTCAGGAGGCCTGGGTTCCAGGACCACACTTCCAGAACACTGCAAGAGTCTCATTTTGCAGGAGCTGGTTTGAGATGGGTTCTCTGACTTAGAGCTCAAGCCACTGTAAAGGGAGACCTAACGCCTGAGAGCCTGGCCGGGCTCTTCCAGGACCAGGGACTTAAGATCCTATTAGCGAGCCTGGGGGAGATGCCACACCACCTCTGCAAGCAGTGCCTAGGGAGTCTGGAACTGCACAGCCCCAGCAGAGAGTGAAGACATGATATGTTGACTCCCACACACCATGCCTAAATCTCTCCCCTTCAAGAGGAGGATAACGTTAGTTTATCACACCACGCTGCTGCAAAGAATAATGAATAGCACTGTTAACAAATGACAAGTGTTACATCTCTTATTATTATCTATCATGTATACATCATTTTATTTCTGTAGCACCCAGCAGGTGTTGAATGTAAGTGGCCTGAAAAACTTTTACAGACTTGCAGCCTCTTATGCAGAAAAACATCCATGAGCATGGAACAGAAGAGCTGACAGGTTATTCCATGTCCCGGGTTCAACTCCCCTGAGCAGGACTCAAAAAACCCCTCTCAAGCACGCGGATTGTCTAGAAACCCACTGAATGCAGGTAATTCACATTTGTTTTGGTACAATAACATCTACCCAGCTGTGGGCTTTGACCTGGCCCCATTTGTAGGCCAAAGCTATTTGTGTGATCAGAGAGCCATAGAACGTGTACCTGGGCAGTATGTGGCTGGGTGCCCTCAATCACTCTCTCTGCTCTGGCAAATAGGATAGCCTTGAGTCTCCCTTGGTCCATTTTACTCCATATGCCAAAATTCACCATTTCCCAGGTGTCTCCGCTTCTTCTCTGCTCTCACTATTTAGCATACAGAGAATAGAAATTCATGATTAAAAAAAAATAAATTCATGATTCAGGAATTTTCCCAAAGAACATGTGGCTGGTTTTGAGACTGGAAAGCACAAGCCATGTCAGGTCCGGCAGTGATGTTGCTACACAGACTTGCTCTAGGGGATATGCTGGAGGGGGGGGGAAGGACAAGAGTGGGAGAAAGTAGGCTCTGGCCCCATTGCTGCCCAGTGATATTGGGCCCCATGCTGGCTATTTATCCTTTCTGGCCTTAGTGGTTTGTCTTTCCAGTGACTGGACCAGGTACAAGGTCAGAGCCAAGGAATATCAAGATCAAAATGAGGAAGAGGCCAAGAGCTGGTAAAAAAGAACCACCAGGCAAATGTCAAGTTTCAGTGGAATCAATGAGTATTTTCTAGCTGAGTTACTAAGGGTACAAATAATGTGCTGACTTAAAGTCATATAAGTAGTTGAGACAACACAGAGGTGAGTTAATCTTGGTTGAGATTTGTTCCCTTAATAGCTTAATGTCACCAACACAGATACCAGTAGGTATACTGACCACTAGGACCCCATCCAGCATTCAGTGTCTATGAATTGCCACCTTGTTCCAGATGCACTAACAAATATGTATCAGCCCAAACAACAGAACAATTGCAAGTATTTGACACAGCATGGGTTCTGCATTAAGCCACTCCTTTCCTACCCAGAGCTAATTGGGCACAGGGGAAATCATCCTTAGAAAGGCTAGACAGCAAAGTCTCCACTTCCATTTATGCAAAAAAGAAAAAAAAAAAAAGGTTTCTGCCCTGAATTCCTACTTTTTACTCTCCCACTAAAACGTTCTTTGGTCCTTAAAAAAAAAAAAAAGTCAACCTGCCTACTTATCAGGACAAGTAATAATTACACCAGGTCACTGAAAAAATAATAGATTTTAAAACTCTTGACCCGCTATGGGTAGACTGCAGGCTAACTAGAAGGAGGGGAAGGTTTCTTTCCTAGACCATTTATTTAATATCCTAATCTCTTCCAGACTATCTCCCATAGCAGTTATTGAATACACTCGACACATCAACTCCTTTCTCCAGAAAAAGTTCCCAAAGTATCTGAGATTTATGACTTAGAAAAAGTCTCTACCTTTCTCTGTCTCGTTTTCTCATTTGTAAAATAGGAGAAATGGTACCTGTATTCAGGGCTGCTGAAATTACCACAAACTTAGTAACATAAAGCAGTGCAAGTTTACCTAAAGTTCCATGGATTACAAGTCTAACACAAGTGTAGGTGAAGCTAAAAATCAAGCTGTTGGCAAGGGCATGTTCCCCTTAGAGGCACTAGGGAAGAACTGATCTCCTTCCCTTGTCCTGCTTCTAGAAGCTGCTTGTATTCCTTGGTCTCTTTCCTCCCTCTCCACCTTCAAATCAGCTTTGTCACTTAGGTTCCTTCTAAGGAGATCTTTAAGATCTATGACTTTATGTGGCTAAAACAAGGTCATGAAAAGATTGGCTTCTGTCTATGCTTTGTCTCATGTAATGCTTGCATCAATCCTGGGAGATACACATGGAAGACAATGCTATTACCTCCACTTTGTAGAAGTGTAATCTGAGAGTAAGAAATTAAATGATTTGCCCAAGATCACACAACTAACCAATGACAACTGTGCTTTCAAATTAGAGTCTGCAAATAACACATGCCCCGTGTGAAAACCTGTCTGAAAACCATGCAAGTGTACACACAGGGAAGAGAGTAACCACCACCACCATCACCACCACTATTTGGCCAAGGCACAACCTGACATAAATGGAGAGATATGGCAATGGTAGACCCTGGTCTCGAAGATAACTCAGGACACAGCTATGGAAGCTTCTCCTTGCCCTCCTGAGCCAAATCCAGTGGAAGGGAAAACATGAACAATGAAGATATCTTCTAGGAAACAAGAGAAGAAGGCTAAAGGCTGTCTGAAGATCTCTGAGGTGCAGTGGACTCCGGGTTCTATGGCCTCTAGCATTCATTGTCACATCAGTGTCTTTTGGGAGCAATCTCTCTTCCAACTCATAGCTTGTGCTTACTCCCTGCTCCACCTTCTACCCCAAGGGCAGAGAATTACATCCCACAAGCATTTACTGAACAGCTAAAATGTGCTCTAGGCATGGGAAATACAAGAGTAGACAAGCCAGAAGACGACCTTGCTGTCATGGAGCTACCAAATAAATCCAAGAAGACTCTTTTTAAGAGTGTTTTCGGCTATGAAAAAATAAAATACAGTTTTTATTACAGAGAGAAACCAAGGGTGTTAACTGGAACTTCAGCTTTGTTAGCTAATCCCTCCTTTGTGTTAAGCCCATTTGGGTCAGGTTTCCTGTAAGTCACACCCAAGCATCCTAACACAAGTGGTACTCACCCCCTACTATGAGACTCTCTAATACTGCACTGTCCACACAGTAACACTGCATTGACCCAGCCAGGACCTCTGTGATCATGGAAAATAGGCAGATGTGAAGAATCCAGAACTGGCAGGTCCCAGCTGAGAGCCTCATGTTCTAGCTCCAGCTCACCACTGACCAGCTGAGTACCTTCTACCTGGGCTGGAGTGTTTCCTCACCAGTGAACTGGGGGAGTTTCACAAGTCAGTCTCTATGATCCATTCACTTCCACCATTTTATGTCCTATGCTCCGTATGTAGGAGCTGCTCAGACTTAGGGAACTGA
This sequence comes from Hyaena hyaena, assembly GCF_003009895.1. Lineage (NCBI taxonomy): Eukaryota > Metazoa > Chordata > Mammalia > Carnivora > Hyaenidae > Hyaena > Hyaena hyaena. The sequence continues at coordinate 184,007 of NW_024082203.1, read as the reverse complement.
GTAATCTCAAGCTGGTATCAATCACCATTCTACATCTCTATTAAAAAGCTGCAAAACAAGCATCTAACACTCGATCCAGATCCATACCAAATCATCAAGGGAGATGAAAACTGCACGCTCAGCAAAGGCACTGCATTCTACAAACAAACGCTCCAGTGCCTAATAAAAGTTAGCGATTCGAGATGATGCTGATTTTACCTGAAAAACTCATAGTAGACACTGAGGAGCTCTGCCTCTATCCTTCATGGCTTATTAAAGGAGAAAAGAATTTGAGCCAATTACCTTTGGCATTTGTACCCTTTTCTGTAGGTGTTGGACAAGGGGATATGTATCATCTTGTGACATAAATATATCAGTAAATATGTCGGAATCCTGTTACTGTAATAATCCCCTTTTAAAAATGCACTTACATGGTTTTGAAAAAAAAAGGTGTACAATGAAAAGCTTCCCTTCTACCCTGCTCCATCCCTAGCTCACATTACCACCCTTAAAAGCAAACTATTATGATTTTGCTGTATAGCCTTCTAGAATTCCTTATGTGTATGGATGCAGAATTAAATACATTCTAATTCTCCCTCACTCTCACTCCATCATCTTTTATATGAAATTAGTAACATATACACATTGTTCTACATCTTAGGTTTTTTTTAATTTGGCAATTTGATAAAATATGGTATTTACATATAGTTTTAATTAGACCTTTATGAGGTAAGATTGAACATATCTCTTAACATACTTAGGACATGACCATTCATTATTTCTTTTTCCATGAATTGTCTGGTTACATCCTTTGCCTATTTTTTTCTATTTGACTGAAATGCTTTATTGTATTGGCTCTTTGGAGCTCTTTAGCTATTAAGATGATTAGTCCTTTGTCATTTTTCTTCTCAGTTTACTTTATATAGATTGTTTTTTCCTAGTCAGGGTGATACTGTTGTTATTTTTTTTCTTTGAATTTTTATCTAGTCATATAATACCAGATTTTTCTATTATGGATGCTGGATTTAAATTTTGGTTAGAAAGCCTTCCTCTGTGCTATCTTCTGGTATTTTTACAGTTTTGTTTTTACATTTAGATCTTATTTTCATTCTGAATTTTATCCCAGTGTATATATAGTATGAGGTATGGATCCAATTTTATTTCTCTCCCATAGGACAACCAGTTATCCCAATAGTACATATTTAAACTTTCCCTCCAGTGATTTGAGATGCCACCTTTATAGAATACTAAATGATCATATGCATTTCGATCTATTTATATATTCTATTGCTGTTAACTATTTATGTATGTACCTATAAAGCCCTGTTTCAATACATAAGGCACTATAATAAGTTCCAGTATCTAGAAGGACCAGTCTTCCCACATTGTTTTTTATTTTTCAGAGTTTTTTTGACTATTCTTTTTTTATACATATAATTTATTGTCAAGTTGGGTAACATACAGTGCATACAGTGTGCTCTTGGTTCCAGGAGTAGATTCCCATGATTCATTGCTTACATACAACACCCAGTGCTCATCCTAAGTCCCCTCCTCAGTGCCCATCACCCATTTTCCCCTCTCTCCTGCACCTCCCCCCATCAACCCTCAGTTTGTTCTCTGTATTTAAAAGTCTCTTATGGTTTACCTCCCTCCCTATTTGTAACTATTTTTTCCCCTTCCCTTCCCCCATGGTCTTCTGTTAAGTTTCTCAAGATCCACATATGACTGAAAACATGGTATCTGTCCTTCTCTGACTGACTTATTCTTATTTATTTTTTAAGTGAAATTTAAAATAAACTTACCTGATTTTCTTTTTTAAAAGGACTTCTGGCACTTTTATTTAGATCATTAAGTTTACCAGAGCACCCGAGTGGCTGAGTCAGTTGAACAACTGACTCTTGGTTTCAGCTTAGGGCATGATCTCACGGCTAGTGAGTTCAAGCTCTGCATCAAGCTCTGTGCTGGAATTCTCTCTCCCTCTCTCTCCATTGCTTCCCTGCTTGTGTACTTGCTTTCTCTCTCAAAATAAATAAATACACATTTTTAAAAAGAAAAAATAGATTGCATTAAATTTACAAAATAAAGAGAATGACATCTATTGTTTTTCTATCCATGAACGTGATATAGCACTCCATTTGCTCACAGCTCCGCTTTATATCCTTCCATAGTGCTTTTACATATCCTTACATGTCCCACTTACATGTTCTACATGTCTTTTTTGTCTGTTCATTGTTGTTTTATATATTTTTAAAAGGTTTTTTAATGTTTATTTTTTTTCTGAGACAGAGAGATTGCAAGTGGGGGAGGTGCAGAGAGAGAGGGAAACACAGAATCCAAAGCAGGCTCTAGGCTCTGAGCTGGCAGCACAGAGCCTGACATGGGCCTCGAACCCACAGACCGCGAGATCATCACCTGAGCTGAAGTTGGATGCTCAACTGACTGAACCACCTAGGTACCCTTGTCTTATATTTTTTTTATGTTATTATAACTGAGGGCTTTTCCTCCTATGTATATTCTATTTAATGTCTGTATATATAAAAGATAATCATTTCTGAACTAATTTTTGTACTTTGTTACTTTATGGGATTCTTTTATTGTTTGAAATAGGTTTCCAGTGATTTCTCTTATGTTCTCCAGCCATGCAACCGCAACACCTGCACATACCGTGGCCTCACCTCCTCTGCACTTCTCTCTCCAAATTGATTTCTCTTGCCTACTGCATGGGTAAGCATCACCAATGCAAGATGAATCCTAGTACTAATAGTGTAGATTCTTGTTCTTTACTTTAATGAGAATTCTTTTGCTGTTTCCCCATTAAGCGTGATGCTGGCTTTTAGTGGATGTATTTTTAGCATGTTAAGGAAGTACCCAGCCGCCCTGTTTTCTTGTGTGTGTGTGTGTTTGTTTTTTTTTTTTACTAAAACATGATCATTTAACTTTCTCAAAGTCCTTTTCAGAATCTATGAAGATAACCATTTTTATTTTGTCTAATGTTCACTACTGCAGAACCATATCTGCAGTCTAGGAATAAAACCCTTTTGATTATGGCATAGGTATTCAAATGTATTGCTAAAGTTGTCTTGCTAAATTTTTTTGGAATTTTGAATGGATATTCATAATGGGATTAGTCTCTGGTTTTCTATTTGTGCCTTTTTTGTCAGACTTTAGTAACTGTTTCTTTTCCTTTGTATATGCTCTGGAATGTATTAGAATTGTCTGTTCTTTGACAGAATTTTCCTTCTAAAACCATCTAGAATTTCTTCTCTGGGGCAAGGCATACTTATTTGAAAGTTCGGAGGGGGAGCACTCTCCACAATAGCTAAAACATGGAAAGAGCCTAAGTGTCCATCAACAGATGAATGGATCAAGAAGATGTGGTTTATCTATACCATGGAATACTTCATGGCAATGAGAAACAATGAAATCTGGCCATGTGTAGCAACATGGATGGACCTTGAGGGTGTTATGCTGAGCGAAATAAGTCAGGCAGAGAAGGACAAATATCATATGTTTGCACGTATAGGAGGATTAGGAGGAACTTGACGGAGGAACAAGGGGGAGAAGAAGGGCGGAAATGGTGGGGGAAAGGGAGAGAGGTAAACCATGAGAGACTCTTGAATGCTGACAAAAACTGAGGACTGATGGGTGGGGGGGGGGGGGGGATGGGCATGGAGGAGGGCACTTTGGGGATGAGCACTGAGTGTTATGTGGAAACTAGTTTGACAATAAACTACTTGTAAAAAAAAAAAAAAGAAAGTTCAGAGGGGGGAGTTGTTTTTTGATTTCCACTTTGGAAATTTTGGATTCTTTACTGGGGTCAGTTAAGTAAATTATATTTTCTTGGAAAATAATCTAATTCATTTAGGCTTTCAAATGTATTTGCATAGAGCCAAGTCAAGTGGTCTCTTGTGATTCCTTTAATTTTCTATTTATGTCACTATTTCTCACATATCATTTCTTATTTTATGTGTCTGCATTTGTTCCCACATTCTTTTGATTAGATTAATAAGTCGTTTATCTATTTCAGTGTTATTTCCCCACAAAACCAGCTTTGAAATTTATTTCAACTGCTTTGTTTTCTAACTCATTAATTCTTACTTTTATCTTTATTCTGCTTATTCTTTATTCTGCTTTCCCTCTGCTATAATGTTTTATTCCATTATATCTCAACTTAGAGGATTAATTTATAATACCATTCTTTTGTGTAAATATTTAAGAACACCATTTTTCCTCTGAGTACTGCTTTAGCCATAGCACATCTGTTGTGACAGTGTTTTCATTAATTGTTGTTTTCCAGAAAATCTGCAATTTCAGTTTTTATTTTCCTCTTTAAGCGATGCTTTAAATGTTTTGGTTTGTATTGTTTTGTTTTGATTTGATTTGATTTCACACTCAGAGTAATGGTCTTTTGCCTTTCTGATTTAGCATTAATTTCTAGCTTAATTGTATCAGAGAATACTGCTTGTATTTTTTTTCTGCCTTCTGGGATTTATTGAAGTTATCTTTGTCCCCTAATAAATGGTTAATATTTGTGAATGTGTCATGGACCCTTGAAAGAAGTATTCTCTTCATTTAATGCACAAGGTTTGCTATTTATCAACTGGATCTTCTTTATTATGTTAATTAGGTCTTCAATATTGATTTTTATTCTTTGTCCATTTATCTGGAGATTGAAACATGTACATGAAAGTGATCTGTTACTAGTGTGCTTTGGTCTATTTCTCCATGCATCTATGCATCTCCTGAAATTTGTTCTTTCAATATTGCTGCTCTCTTTTTTGTTTCCATTGTGAAATGTACACGTTAGCATTAGGAAGTTCCTTTATTTCATTTACTGCATTTTAACCTGAATTCTCCTTTGTTTGAGGCAAGCTTCTCTTTACTACTTTTTATTTCTGTATTCTCCTCATATTCCTTCACTTATCCTCTCTGTATTTCCAACCTTCCCGCATCACTTTAATTTAGGAGCATCTCCTCTCCATCTCCAGACATCGGACTGGGTTGTGATTTGTGATCCAATCTGAAACTCTTTTTAAAAGGTGAGTTAAACTCATTTATATTTAGCAACACGACAAACAGGTTTGTTCCTAGTTCTCATTTTATCTCATGTTTCTGGTTTCTTGGCATTATTTTTAGTTCTTCTATGATTGTTTCTCCTGTGTGATTGTTTTGGGAGGGTTCATGTGTTTATTCAGGTGGTTGCACTCATAACTACAACATTATATAATAATCTTAACCTATGTCTTTAGAGATGATCTATTAATCCTGTACTGGAAGCAAAGATAAAATTGGTGGATTTTCTCTTCTTCCTCCTTACTTCTTTCTAAAGAGACGAAGCAAGGGCATGGTTGGGGTGGGGAGAGAGACACATACACACATCCCTGGATGCCAATTTTGAAAGTGCATGGAAATGTTAACACGGTGGCAGCTGCACGCAGGAAGGGGGACAATGAACACATTACATACGCCCCTGGGTACCATTTACTCTGGCTACGCCACTTCTCTCTTCCACCACCTGATTTTGGTCAATAACATTATCTTTTTTAATGTTTGCCACTTATTATTAAATATAATTATGCTTATATTACTTCTTTTGTCAGCTCTAAATTATATCCTTTGAATCCCTGTGATTATAAAATGAGGCATTCAGGGAACTTACTCTCCCCTCCTTCCCATGTTTGTTGGTTATGTCATTTTGTCATCATCTGAACATTTACATTCTCCTCTGTTGCTCTAATGCTTATATTTGTTTTAGTTTTAGTTTTAGTGTAGATTGATGCTTGGAAATACTCAGCATTCACCCTCAGTCTTCTCTTCGCTGGCTGAAGTTCATCCTCTACTAGTTTGCTCAGTAAGGGCTCATGGGAACAATATTCCCTGAGTTATCGCATGCACAAAACTCTTTATACTTAAAAGACAGCAAGGATGGATATAAATTTTGGCTCACACTTTCTTTCCTTGCTTATCTTTCAGATGTTTCACTGTCTTTAGGGTATTGAATGTTGCTGCAGAGGAAACTGGGACCAACCTGATATTTTTCTCCCCATAAGTAACTTGGTTTCTTTGCCTAGAATCCCAATGAATTCTTTCTTTTTACTTACTATTCTTTTTTTAAATTTTATTTTACAGAGAAAGAGAGCACACAAGCAGGGGAGAGAGCAGAGGGAGAGAGAGAGAGAATTTCAAGCAGGTCCCATCCTCAGTGCAGATCCTGACGTGGGGCTTGATCCCATGACCTTGGGATCATGACCTGAGCCGAAATCAAGAGTCACTCAACTTACTGAACCACCCAGGTGCCCCACCTTTTTATTTATTATTCCTTTTCATGGTCTTTTTGTTAATTTTTGAAGCAATTTCATACCCAAAGAAAAAAAGTTGCAAGAATAATACAGATGCTTACACTCCCTTCATGCCAAGTCTCTAGATGATGACATTTAACTGTATTTTTCCCATTTTTGGAAACAGGAGGATTTTTCTTTTGGCATGATGTCTATCATCTCTAAATACTCCAGTGTATGCCTTCCAAAGATAAGTACCCTTCTCCTATATGACCACTATACAGCTCTCCAAGTGGAAACACCAACACTGGTCCAGCACAGCCCCACCCACAGGCCCAATCAAATTTCCACAACTCCTCTAACAATGCCTCCTTTCTCTTCCTGGTCTGCGATCCTATCTACTGACATGCATTCCATTTAGCTGTAATGTCTCATCCGTCTGCTCCAGTATGGAATGTTTCCTCAGTCTCTCTCTGTATCTCAAGTCCTTAAAGGTCTCAAACAAGTTATAGGCCTTTTATTCTGTAGGGTCTGGGCCCATTTTACATTTCTTCATGACCAGAAACAAGCCATGCATTCTAGGTAGGAATACAACAGAAATGATGCTGTGTTAGAGCATCACATCCAAGGCACCCTAGATCAAACCACCCAACCACCAAGTGATGTTAGTTTTGATTATCTGGTCAAGGTGGTGTCTGCCAGGTTTCACCACCAACAATTAATCATCTTTCCATTGTATTTGATTACAGTTTTGTGGGAAGCTATTACAGTATTATACCAATATACTGATGCCCATAAGAAACCTCTGCCCCCATGACTTAGCATCCTTGGACAACTCCTGCCTGTTTCAAATACCACTATGATAGATGCCAAGTGGTAAATATCTATTTCCACTATTCCTTCTACATTTATAATTGGCACCCCACTGTAAGGAAGAGTTTTCTCTTCTCTCCCACTTATTTATTTACTAACTTATCTATTTATATACTCATTCATTAATTAATTTATAACAGTATGAACTCATGGATTCCTATTTTAGTCAATAGATTATAATCTGATATTCATGCTCTTATTTTCCTCATTTTGGCCCACAGAAACTCCAAGCTGGCTTCTGTGTCCTTGACATGTTTTTATCTTTTCCTGACTCTCTAGTAAAACAGAACATTCAGGTTCATTTCTTACTCTCTCTGCCCCACCCCTTAAGCCAGCCATCTCTCTGAGGTGCCCCCGTAATTTTTAGTGGAGGATAGTATTTAGAAACCTCAGTGGGCACTCAGGGCTACTGTAGTCCCACTGCTTCTAGACTGTCTCAGTGGAATGAGTTAGGAAATGTATGTAAGTATATGCCACACATACTGATGCTTCTAATTCCAGTCCAGCACCCCAGATTCTTTCTAGCCTTCCTTCTTTACATGTTTATAAAATCTCTTCTCAGACAGTAAAAAACATGGATCCTACTATCCTCACTATATTTATTTACTTGCTCAATAACTAGTCTCCTGTAACTAGTCTCCAGGTCATTCTAGCCACCTTCTATGTGTGCTCCCTCCACACTCACCCTCTACCCTGCTGGGAAGAGAAAGGAAGGGGAGGGGAGGGAAGAGAAAGAATGTGAGAGTAGGGAAGGAAGGGAGGAGGGTGAGAGGAAGGAAGGAAGGGAGAGGGAGGGAGGGAATTATTCCCTATCTTTAATGTCTAAAACTTTGCAAGGCTGTATCTTGGTGTTAACTGTCCTTAGTAACATTTAGATTTAAGTCTTCTTTTATTTCCTGAAAGTTTTCCTAATTTATATTTTAAATATTTGTTCTATTCAATTATGTTGTGTTTTCCTTCAGGGACCAAATTTTCACTTATGCTAAATTTCCATTGCTTATCTTCTGATCTACCACTTTCTTTCTAACCTTTATGAATGCTTCCCTTATTTCCATTGCATTTATTCACCTTTCTTATTTCTATTGTCTCTGTTGCACACTGTATTTTCCAGTGTCTATTTTCCCTTGAGATCCTTCCAATTTTATCTTCATTTCTGAGATAGATTTGCCTTTTTTTTCCCTCTTCCTTCCTCCTTGAGTACTGACAGTTCACATTTCCCTACATCTTGCCATCCTCTCATCCCTTCCAGACTTCTTGTTTCTGCTTTGTAGTTTGTCTTCATAGAAACGATTGCTTCATTGAGTCCTTTAAATTCATTGTGAAATACTTGATTGCAATTTTCATCTGCTCCCTGAGAATATTTTCCTGGGAATGTTCCCTGTTTGGGTGTTTCTTAATTTTTGTGGCTACTGCTGACACTTTTTGCTATAATAATATCTTTGCTTCTATTTTGCCAACACTCTCCATTTCTCTTTTGCTACTTATTGTGCTAGATGGACTTTCTTGAACCAGTTTTTTGCAGGAAGTTCCTGTAGGGTAGGAGGAAGGACCAGGACAGCTTTTCATTATTAAAAGAAAGTTCTCTTTGTGGGAGGGTAAGGACTGGGAGGAGGCACAAGGTGACTTCTGGGGTACCAAAAACACTCTGGATCTTGATCTGGGTGGTGGTTACACAAGGACACGTGTATAAATTTTGGGAACCTAAAAAATATTTGTATATCTAGCTGTATGTATGTTATACCTCGAGAAATATGTAATGGAAGGAAGGAAAGAAGGAAGGGATGGTATGGATGACTTATTTTCTACTAACAGAGATATTACTTCCTGCAAATAGCCTTCCCTGGAGGATTCTTTGTATTAGCCCACCTACTCTGCTTCTTTGAAGCAAAAGGGACTTGAAAGGCACCTTTCTTCAGTTCTGCTCATGCCAATTCTTGCCCAGTGTTTGCAAATAAGGGACATGGCTGGGGTTCATTAGGATGCCCCTGCATCTCTAGATCATGCACTTTGCTGGCACTCTCAGCACCTGCTGTCCAGAGGCCCTCCTACCACTCTTTTAAGCCTCTTCTCTCTCCCTCCCTCTCTCTCTCTCTCTCTCTCTCACACACACACACACACATACACACACTCCTTCAGTGGTCTCTCCCAAACCCAGCTACTCAGGCAGCCAGCCCTTGCACATGCTTCAGATTCCATAGATTATTCTCCAATTCCACTGAAAATGATATCTCGCCACCACATCTCAAACCAGTCGCCCTTAAGCTTCAGTCTCCCATCAGCAAAAGTGCCAGAAGAAACAGCTATCCTTCTCCCAGCTCCTTCGGAAGATTATCAACACCAAGTGTGGAAGGTACAAACAGGAGGCAAGTCTCCCTGCTGCTAGGAAGGCTTTCCTAAACGTGGAGAAACATGGTGCTTTCCATGGTGCTGATCATTTTACCTCTCTTCCTATTTCTCCTTTAGCATCTGTTCTTCTATAACCATTAGCCAGGAAACAGCTGGTTCTTTAGGATAGAATCATACCCCACGCCTCAGACACTCACCGCCTCCCCAACAACACCCACACTCACACCTAAAGACATAGCAGATTCTTCAAAATACCAATTTGCTGGCTGCCCTGTCTCATTTCTCTTGCTGGCTGCAAAAGTAACAGTAGAAATGTGCCACTACTTGGCACCATCCGCCTGGCTGTGAGCAAACACAGGCTCTCTCAGCCAGGCAGTGTTTCAGGAAATACCAAACCCAGATTCCTGCCTCTGACCCCACATGAACCCCTAAGTTTCAGGCTGCAGATGGGCAACATTAAATCACCAAGGACTTCGGACTCCACCATCACATCAGTCACAAATATCACCCTTACTAATAGAAGTGGCAGATGGGAACATAAATTCTTCAAAAGCAATTCTCTTGCCAAGGACTAAGGAACATATGAATGAAGTGTGAACAGTAAATTTTTCCAACTTTGGGAGGCTGGACACGTCACTCTCCCAACTATACAAACAGGCTCGAGAAGACCCAACCTAGTTTTCCATCTGGCTGAAAACATTTCAGGCTGACTTAAAGGCAAACACAAAGGTTTGTTCTCTCTTCCCTCTCCTACCTCCTCAAAGAAAACCCAGAGCTGTAAGAACAAAACTCAGGAAAGGCAACACTGTTAGGAATACCTGGCATTCAGTTTTTCCAAAAGAATGAGGATAAGAACAATCTTTTGATAAAATAATCCTTTGAAATCACATGCCCTCCTTCAGAAGGCTCTTTGGAATGGAAAGGGTTTCCCTGGGGAACAAACAGTATACAAGTGTTAATCATTTGCAAGTTTTGTGATGGTTTTCACAGCTGGAGGGTCCAGCAGGCACCCAGCATCCCTGCTGGCCACTCCCAGCTCCCTACAGAGCTTTGTATTTCACCACACAAAAGAAACCAGTTTGGAACAGATAAATGCAAGGAGTTTGGATTAGGGACCAAGAGGCCAGGTTCCAGATGAAGTTCTGCCAGTAACCAGCTGAGTACTCTTGAAAAAGGAACTTCTTCTGCCCAGGGTCAGCATCCTCAGACTTAGGGAGCAAGCAGGTTTTATAAACTCAAAGGCTCCCACCTCAACAATTGAAGACTCTGGTCTTTCTCCTGAGCCTGGCTGTGATCTCGCTCCCAGATCCCAGACCCCAAACACCATAAGGGAAGGCCTTGTGCTTTGTGAATCAGCCTCCACTCCACCCAGGTCTGGAATGCAGCTATTACTGTGGCAAAATGTAGTGATTATGTCCAAACCAACAGCAATGGTAAATGGCAGAGAAAATGCAATCAGCAAACTCTCACCGCAAAACCAAACCAGCAGAGGAAAGAGTAGAGGAAGTGAATGCCTAAGTAACATTTCTCTAAATTGCCCACCTTTTGCCTCTCCACGAGAAACAGATAACAGAAAGAAGCCACCCATTGAGTTGGAAAATGAATCATTTCTTGTTCTCAGATGAATCCAGGCTGCTAATAGCACTGATGGCTTTAGAAAACCAAAGACAAGTAATCTGAGGCTTCAAAGGAGCCTGTCACAATGTGAAATGATGCCCTTTTTCCTTCCTTGAAAGTGTAAACTGGTTTGGCTCGAATTATGTCTAATTAGGGCTCAATGAAAATGAAATGCTCATAAACACACACACACAGAGACACTCACACACAGGAAGTGGCCCCTCTGTCCTACGGCAGTGCGGACAGATTGTAATGGACGCGATGCAGTACAATCATTAAACATCTCTCCAGCTTATCTGCGTGCAGTGTGTCTCAATAATGTGTTATGAGGTGTGTTTGTAATTGGCTACTGCTGATAGTGGTCCTTGAAAGGGAAATGGAGTGTGTCTAAATGCAGACAAAGCTACTTAGCGCGCCAGGACAAGATGAGATGCTCCTCACAAGGTCCAAATGGGATACTCAGAGCTTCCTCCACCCATAGCTTGGGAGAGAGAAAAAGGAATAATCTGTCTCAATTTTCTCAGCTCCAGAAACAATATTTATAAAATAGAAGGTGATTTCAGAGCTCATTTATTTTCCTGGTTCACAGTCCCCACTCTCTGCTGACATCATTTTCTAACCAATTTTATTTCCAACAATTGCAGGAACAGCCTCAATTCTACTTGAAATCGTTAAAAACAAATCCATTCTTTCCTTGTCTTTGAGTCCCATCTTTCAAAAAAAAAAAGTTTAATTTCTGTTTTGCCTTTCTTGGAAACAATATTCCAGGTCTCTGAATAGCCAGATGAGATCCTTCTTTTCTCCCTTCTCCCCTCCTGAATCCCTGTCTTCCCCATAAATGCAGAAAGCACACCAATTCTTCCTGGCTCCTTTGCTAGGCACTCCACTCACTGGCTCATCAAGGGAAAGGTTGTCCCACTCGGAGTGATTCTGAGGGACATGTCTCACAAATACCAGGCATCTCAAAAATGAAACAGGCTGAGGATTTTAAGAGCCACAAAAAGAAAGATCCCTGTTTCTTACCCAGAAGGCAATCTTTAACGAGCAAAATCAAAGTGTAGCAGGAGATGCCAAGCATGTGCTGGCTTCCATGAAAACCGTGGACGTATTCTGGCTCAGGACAGTTAGAGCGGTTTCCTTGGAGTGTGAGGGGAGGGAGGGAGAGTGCCTGGACTGGGTGCTGGCCCTCTCGTGCTACGTGGGGGCCCTGACCTCCCAGTGGATCTACCCCAGGAAAGAAAGCATGCTTTGTTCTGGGGGAAGCCACACTAGCCCTGGCAATCACCCCATTTTTCTCTAAGTGCTCAGAAAACCATCTGTTCTCAAATTCAGGGGAATTAATGTCAAGCTGATTGTTCTTTTTCTCTGAGTGAGAAAAACTGAATCAGCGAGACTTACAGCAACTCTCATGTAGGCTCTAGATTCATACAAACAACCATTCTGGGGCACCTGGGTGGCTCAGTTGGTTAAGCATCCAACTCTCGATTTCAGGTCAGGTCACGATCTCACTGTTGGTGAGTTCAAGCCCAGCATCAGGTTCTACACTGTCAGTGTGCAGCCTGCTTGGGATTCTCTCTCTCTCTCCCTCTCTCTCTCTCCCCCTCCCCTGCTCTCTCTCTCTCAAAATAAATAAATAAGGTTTTTAAAAAAATTCTTAGTCAGATTTTCAAGGGTAACACTTAACTCGACTCAGGTAGGTTAAGGAAAAGGTGGGAGCCTGGACCAGAACTCCACATCCCTCACTGACTGAAAGGGATGTACCCAGTTTGGAAGACAGAGTCAGACAAACCATCCCTTACCCCAGTGGTCTTCCAACAGAGCCAGAGAATTTAAAACAGCAGGCATTCCAGAGCCTCAAGGATAGCAAACCAGAGCGAGGCAGAAAACAAAACACTGTGTCTTGCTTCAGCTCTGAAGCCCCAGGGAGCCTTCTGGATTGTGGGTGGGGAAATGTCATGGCTGAGCCACCCAGCAGGCAGATCCAGTGATTCCACATTAGCAAGCCCCAAGGACACCACGACAAGGACTCCAGGGCAGCTCCCTGCATGATGCCACAAGTCTCCAGGGCAAAGGGCCTGCTTGTACTTTTAGTCCCACAATGTAGAGTTCAGCAGTGGTCACATGGTATATTTGCTAAACATGTGCTAAATTTAATTTGTTCACTGAATCTACAGCAGGAAAGCCAAAGGCAGGGGCAATTAGGACCGTCTGCTTGTTCACAGGACTGATTTGTCTGGGACATCTTTTGTGTGAATCCCACATGTGGCTTTCAGCCAGGACTTCAAACTACAACCCACCAAACTGAAAGTACACCATCACAAAATACCAAAGGCTGCACAAGGCTCACCCCCGAGCCTAGCCCTCTAAAGAATCCTGGCTGTGACACCGTGATTGTCCTTTGCCTCTTCAGATGAAGCAAGATGATATAGGTGAATAGGGACCTGCTTACAACCTTGCTCCAAATGGAGGTCCTCACCTGGATCGACTCACTTCTTCTAGGCATGATGAGTTTCCACTCTATCCTTTCCTCCTCATCCTCCATCTATTTTGCTTCTTTCTTATAGTTGATTTATCTTTCTACTTGTAAAATAGGCCACCAGAAGCGCCGTTACCAGCAGGACAGTCCCACAGAAAGCTGCTGCCTTCCACCACGGGGCTGGTGCCTCCTCTCCCTAGGGCTCAGTGTATTTGCTTCTTTTCCCTTCACATCCCTTCCTATTCCACAGAGGACCTGAGCTCCCATTTCAGTCACAACTCCATAAAAGATTGCCCATTAGAGAAGGCCAACAGTCACACTCCTGCCCATTCAGCACAAATGTGCCCCCAAAACATTCCTCCTGAGAGCAATGAGCTGGTCCCTGGGCTCAGGACAGAAAGTGCACCACCTTTGCTCTCTTACTCTGGGCACTGTTGGAGCAAATCCTGGACCAAAACCTATGCTTTTCAACAACAATGTCACATCTAAGTCAGGTCTCCTGATAAGCTCGTAAAGGCGTGCCACAGGCATTTACTGACACATGACCTTGAATAAGTCACCTTGAATGAGTCTCTGCCTCATTCTTCATGTAAACTGTAAAAATGTTGCCTCACTTGTGCTGGGTAGAGATCAGATGAGATGTATGGGACAGCACTAGGCACACAATCTTGTATGGAAGAGATGCTTAATAAATTTTGAAAAAGGTGAGGATCTCTTGAATTCTTCATGAGCTAATCTTTGTAATATGCCCCAGAAGAAAAATGGCCAATATTCATGATCTATTCATGACCATTCAAGTTCTCCCCACTTGAAAGGACATCTGATAACATCTTGGCCAAATAATTTGCCAGCAATTCAGGGTCCACTTGGCACTCTGTCCACCCTATGGAACAAGATCTGATACTATGCTCATCAAACTCACCATTGAGTTTGTCCCTGATTTTACTTCAAATCTTCTCATTCTTGCCATCCCCATATTCTTCACTTTGATGCCCATCCTACACCAAATCCTCCTTTCTCTGGTTATAGAATCTCATCACCATGTCCTTCTGGAACTCTCATGTTGTGATGGATTAAGACTAGAAGTTCCCAAATGGCCCCATAAGGAAGCCATTTCAAGTCAAGATGAGTTAGGCCTATCCAGTGGTGTTATTATATGCAGCTGCTGTAAAATCACAGTAACATTTCCCAATGAAAACTGAAGCATAACCCATCTCCCAGAATGTAGCAGAATATGAAAGGTAATGCAAAGACTCTACCTTCTCATTTTCCTACCAGAACTTAATTAGGTTACAAAGAAACCTAAATCTTAGAGCAGAATTTACTTGGAAATTTCTGAAAATTCACTGTTGAAAACTCAGAAACTGATGAAACAATCTAGGACAACAGTATCTTGAACGTGCCCTTGCTGACACATGAAGTTATCTCTCTCAACTCCTGTACAGGTCCTACAGAGTTTGATGGAGGAAGCGGATGCAGGACTGAAAGACAGCATGGAGGACAAGAGCAGAGAGGTGCACAGCAAGAGCAGAGCTCCCAAACTCCATGAACAGCTTGGCCAAGAATGAGACTGATCCCTGGGAGGAATGCAGCGTTCCTGGCATGAATCTCATGAGCACTCTGAGGGGGCCTTCCATTTCCCTGGCTCAGAGGAAGGGCTGGAAACCAAACAGGTCCACTAAGTCCTCTCTAGCCTGGCACTAGAGCAATTTAGGTAGTTCCTCCTGGTGCCTCAGGGAACTGACACTGGCCAAGTGGAACCACTCCAAAGCACAGAAGTCGAGACTACACCACCCTCACCACTCTCTACTGATCTTACCTGAAGTCAGTCAGACAGCTGGTCTTAAGCCTCATCCAGTAAACAAAGGGAACAAGCCACTCACAGAAGGGGCCAGAAGCCAGAGAGATGAACAAGCAAGACACTTAGAGAGGGAAGTTGTTGATGAAACAGAGCTGCTGGAGGAGCCAAAGGGCAATACAAACAAAAATGATAACAGCACTGGGGCGCCTGGGTGGCTTAGTCGGTTAAGCATCTGACTTTCACTTAGGTCATGATCTCGCAGTTCGTGGGTTCGAGCCCCGCGTCGGGCTCTGTGCTGACTGCCAGCTCAGAGCCTGGAGCCTGTTTCAGTCTGTGACTCCCTCTCTCTCTGACCCTCCCCTGCTCACACTGTCTCTCTCTCTCTCCTAGAAATAAATTTTTAAAAAAACACATTAAAAAAATGATAACAGCACCTAATGATATTCATTCATAGCACACACATACAAAAAGACCTTCTGGACGAAAAATTATTATTTTCATCCTAAAAAGCTCATCAGATGAGTTGACAAAGGGGATCATTGCCGTAGAGACCTGAATTAGTGGCTTGGAAGACAAAATGGAAAAAAATATTACAACAAGGGCAAAAACCAAAAGACCTAAAAATCAAAGGCAAAAAGAAATAAAAGAAATTTGGAGAACAGATATAGATATATCTGCACTATATCTATTGTGCAGAGCCCAATACAGTGCTCGAACCCACGAACTGTGAGATCATGACCTGAGCCGAAGTCAGATGCTTAACCACTGAGCCACCCAGGCACCTCCAATCTGTCCAAGAGGAGCACATAAAGAATAGACAAGAATTAAATTAATAAAAGTGGAGCATTTGTCTTGAAGAAAGACCTGGAACTAAGCTCCTCACAGGGTCATGGAAAAGGACATATGTCAAGGCATATTCCTAAGTTCCAACGATAAGGAGAAAATCTCACCAGTACCCAATAAGAAAGAAGAGTTAACTTACAAAGGAAGAGTAATTAGTCTTCAAGTAAACCTACATCTGCAAAACTGGGATCAGGAAGACAGTGCATCCACAGAATGGCTGGTAGATGTCACCCACCTGTCCCATCTTTTTAAAAAAATTTTTTTTAAATATTTGTTTATTTTTGAGAGAGAGAGAGAGAGCAAGCATGAGCAGGGGAAGGGCAGAGAGAGAGACGAAAACACAGAATCCAAATCAGGCTCCAGGTTCTGACCTGTCAGCACAGACCTAGACATGATGCTCGAACCCATGAACTTTGAGATCATGACCTGAGCCAAAGTTAGACATTCAGCCAACTGAGCCACTCAGGCGCCACCCCCTCCCACCCAGCTGTCCAATCTACAGAGTATTTGTGGATATGCAAGGGTTCACAGAAAAGATAACCTACATACCCCATCTGGGGAAAATGCTCAGATCAAAACATGAATGAATTCAAACAGAAATCTCAAGATGGGTGGCATGAAGAGAACACAGTGGTGAGTGTAAACCTCATGATTTGTTACATCTAAATGGTAGGAAAGTGTTTGGAATGTGTAAAATAAGTCACAAATAAGAGTACTTGAAAAAGAAGAGACATCTTACAAAGAAAAACCTGACATTTAGTTCTAGAGGTGTTAAATTATCTCAGTAAAATCTGGAAATTAGGGGTGGTTAGAAGGTGAAGTGAGTAAAAGCCTTCTGAAATTCCACCTGCTTTCAGTGTAAGCAAGTGTAAGGAAGTAAAAATGGCCCTATGAGGCTCAACTCATCAGTTTAATAATGAATGGATGAGGAAAACATCTTAGCAGGGAAAACTCACTGATATCCTGTTTTTATAGAAATAGGTATTTGAATACCCTGAAAAGGAAGGTAACAGTCAGTGTTGATGGCACAGTAAGATGTCCAAATGGAAAGAAGGCAGAGGAGTTGAAATGGTCATCGGCCAAACTAATGAAAATAATATAAAGGAGAAAGATAAAAAATAAATAGTAAATATTCAATATATCAGTGATTCCTGAATTATGATATGCTGAATATTCCTATTAAAATACAAACATTATCAGATTGGATTGAAAAAAAAATAGGTATGTAAAGTAGTCAAGGGCTACCACTGGAGAAGTCAACAGGAACAGATCATTTCAGAGCTGAGTTTCACATGGTCATTACAGAACAGATACATCCAAGTTATTTGACTATCCCCACATGCTTAAAAAAAAATCTTCCTAATTCATTTTATGAAAGCAGTACCCTCTTAAATATAAACTCTGATGGAGTACCAAAAAAATATCCACCAATCTAATTCATGAATACAAATGTTAAAATTCCAAATAAATGCCAACAAATGAAATTCAGCAACAATAAAAATAAACCATTACTATATAGGGTTTATTCTAGGAATACAAGGATGGTTTGAATAAGGAAATCAAAATAATTTATTGCATTAATAAAAGAAAAACATACATAATTCAATCAAAATATTAAAAATTCAAAAATATTTCTAATTTAAACAAATTGAGGTAAAACAGGAAAAAGAAACTACTAAAATACAATAAAGAATATTTCAGGCACACCTGGATAGCTCAGTCAGTTGAGTATCCAACTCTTGATTTCAGCTCTGGTCATGATCCCAGGGTCATGGGATCGAGCCCCACATCAGGCTTCAAGCTAAGCATGGAGGCTGCTTAAGATTCTCTCTTTCTCCCTCTGCCCCTCTCCCCCACTCATACTCTCTCTAAAATAAAAAAAATGTTTTTAAGAATATTTCATAAAAGTGGACAGCAAATAGCGAAACATTACAACCATTTGCATCAAAATCAAGGAAAAGTCCTATGTTACCATGGTTTTTCATCTTAAAGTTCTCACAAATGTGACAAAACAAAATAATGAAATAATCAAGAAATATTTAAACAGAAGAGATAAATTTAACTTATTTTGATAAGGATATGATTTTATATCTAGAAAATCCACTGGGTTTTCAAGTAACCACTAGATTTACTAAGAAAGTCCTAGTAAAAGTATGATATCAGCACCGTAGGAGATAAATAGGTCAAGAATGGAATTCCAGGAACTAAATCTCAATGTTTTGGGTAAATAAATATATGACAAAGATAGTATTTCGGTCAGTGGAGGAAATGATGGTTTATTTAATTAGTGCTATTGAAACAAATGACTACTCATTTAAAAGAAAACAGAGCTGAATCCCTACCTCAAACTATACATAAAAACGAATTCCAGATGGATGTAAGATTTAAAAAATGTTTAAGTCATGGAGAAGGGGAAATTTAAGCTGCTCTATATACAACCCAGGTGTTAGGAAGATCTTTTTAATAAGACAGAACACTCATTAGCTATTTTTAAAAAGACATTTAACTGTGAGAAAACAAGCAAAAACACTATATGGCAATACATATCACAAACAAAATCAATGGTATAACAATTGATTAGGAAAAAATCTGTAATACATATGGCCAACAAAAATCTGTCTATAGCACTAAGAGCTCTTATACTTGACAAGAAAAAGATAAACAGTCCACTGGAAAAATAGGCAGAGGATAAGAATAGATACATCACAGAAGAGCAAATCCTTAAGGGCAGTGAATATACAAGAGCACATCCAACCTCTCTGGAAGTTAGAAGAATGGAACATTACAATAGGATCCCATTTTCTACCCTTCAGGTTGGCAAAATGAAAACGACAACATTTACGCTAAAGGGGATGTTGGGAAAAGAGTTCTCACACTTTGCTGGTGGAAATGTGAATTTTTACACTGCTTCTAAAAGCAATATTACTATACCCATTCACATAAAAATCAGACTCCCTTTGATTCAGAATTCCCATTCCTCAAAATCTATCCCATAGAAGCAAAAGTCCCAATGTGTGAGACTATATGTGCAATATTTACGACCACACTGTGATGGTTGACAAATGTTAAGAGACAAGGTGGAATCCCACTAAATGGAAACAGGTGAATGAAATCATAGAATATTATGCAGTCATTAAAAGCAAGCTGGCTGACCTGAGCATTTCTAGGATATGTGATTAAACGATGAGTAAGATACAAAGATGTATATACAACATAATCAATCTCTTTCTCTCCTGTTTAATAAGGACCACAACAGATCTATAAATGTTTATCTGCGTTTCTATACTGATGACAGATGCACAGAGAAAGATATAGTTTATATACCCAGGTTGTTATGTTGTTTATGTAAAAGCAGGGGGAGGGAGGAATGGAAGGAGCTAGGGAGCAAAGGAGCCTAAATCAGTCAATCAAATGATTAATGAATGAGCAGCGATCAGATAGCCTAGACAATATGCCATTTAGCCAAATCACCCGTTTTGATGTTCTAAGATTTTTTTTTCAATAAACATCCTCTGTTAAACAAAATATGGTCTTACTATGGACACAATTTTGAATCCTACTTTTTTTTTTTAACCTGGTATATCATGAGCATATGTGCATGTCCACTGCATTAGGTCCTTTCCTAATCTAGCTTCCCAAAAGGGTGATCAGGAGAGAGGCACAATGACTCAGCCACACATTGTAGGTAACACAAGCAGGCCACCAGCCTTGGGCTACCTGGTATATATAAGAAAAAGGGAAGCTTCTAGAACCTGCTTGTGATCCATCCTCCCAGTAACATCAGCTGGGATGTCGCTACTTAATTCCTCCAACTAATGCACGTGGACTCAGGTCTTTGGGGCTCAGGACCCCAAGCATAGCCCTCAGAGGATATGACTGTTGCAGGTGACTTTTGGCCACAGCCCTGCCAAGGCCTCATGAAGGGAATGCAGACAAGTGAGATGAATTTTCCAGAGGAGCATTTCTCTAAGAAGCAGCAGCCACACGAATTAAAGATGAAAATAGATGGTCAGGAAAAACTAGAATCAACCTTGGTGAGAAATGCAAAGCACATACAGTAACTCTCATTTAGGCCCAAGGGTAAAAGAAAGGGAACATCAAGTTCAAATTTCATTGAATTGCTACGTTTTGAGTCATTAGCATACTCTGAGCTGTTAAAACCCTTAAACCCAACACTTGTCCTGAACTAAGTCCCCAGTGAGTAGGGTATAATACTCCCAATCTGGGAGATCTGCTTTCTTTGAGACATACTTGCATCTTAGAACAAAAATAAACAAATGACTTTATTTTCAAAATCTTCCACATCTGGCTTGCTCCTGGTTTCCACTGACCTCTGCTCACTCTTTCTGGAAGCCTAGCACCTCAGAAGACTTCACTTGCCACCCACACAATCTCCCTTTCTCCAAATTCCTACAGAAGTTACCTCCTGTTCTATAGGAAAATAGTCTACATTTGCTCCTGTCCTAGATTACACAGGTTGTCCTATCAACTCCATCATAGTATACTGCAAGTGTAGTAGGATCACATATTGGGATATTCACCGTATTTCTTCACACTGCATTCTACCTACTCAGTCCCACCACAGCCCTACCCCAGCCCCTAATCTCAGCACATACCCAGGACTTGATGCTCCCTTGCTTCCAGGAAGGTGGTATGCAAAAGCCCATGTTGTTGGAATAATAAGTAGCACAAAGAGTGATGGAAAAAGGGAATTCCTCCTGCTTGGAAAAACAGTGGAGGGGCGCCTGGGTGGCTCAGTCAGTTAACCATCCGACTTTGGCTCAGGTCATGATCTCACGGTTCGTGTGTTCAAGCCCCACATTGGACTCTGTGCTGACAGCTAGCTCAGAGCCTGGAGCTTGCTTCAGATTCTAGATCTCCCTCTCTCTGACCCTCCCCTCATGCTCTCTCTCTCTCTCTCTCTCACACACACACACACAAATAAAACATAAAAAAAAGAAAAGAAAAAGAAAAACAATGGAGGCAGCGAGTCCCAAGAGTGCTGGGTGCCCATGGTGTAGCAAGATCCAAGAGGGATAAGTCAGTGCTGCCTCTAGGTAGGCGGGACCCTGAGCATGGGGCTCCCAGCATCACAAGGAACCCACCAGCCTGGGGGTCAGCACAACGATGAGGGCATGATCAATGATCTTCCAGCTGTGACCACAATGCCTGGAAGATTCAAGGCCCCTCCCATGTTCCTGGGAGCATTGAGGAAGCCTCCTGGATCCTTGTGCAGCTATAACAAGAATGCCCAGTCCAACTGGGGGAATGGGACTTTAGACTTGAATGATCCAATCCAATTGAATTCACTATAAATAGGGAAATGTGGCACCAACTCTAGACCTCAGTTTGTCCCATATAAGCTTTTTATAAGAGTCAGTTCACACCTAACATGGCATTTCTCAAACTTTAATTGCACAGAAACCACATCGGCATTTTGCTTAGACACGGACGTAAAATCGGTAGGTGTGGCCTGAGGTTTAGCATTTCTAACAAACTTCCAGGTGAACAAATACCCCCACCCAGA
The DNA here is from genome assembly GCF_003009895.1 of Hyaena hyaena. NCBI lineage: Eukaryota > Metazoa > Chordata > Mammalia > Carnivora > Hyaenidae > Hyaena > Hyaena hyaena. The sequence goes on along the minus strand of NW_024082203.1, from coordinate 162,267 downwards.
AATCATACTTTGAGAAGCAAACAGGTAAGAATTAGCAAACTTTTTCTCTAAAGGGCCCCATAAAATGTGAGCTTTGTATGTAACCCAGTCTGTCTCCCTCAGGGTTCAGCTCTGCCAGGGCAGTGTGAAGGCGGCCATAGAGAATACAGAAAGGAGCCAATGTGGCTTTGTTCCCATAAAACTTTATTGAGGGACACTAACATTTAAATCTCCTATAGTTTTCATGTGCCACAAAATATTATTTTTGTTTTGAGTTTTTTTCCAACCACTAAAAAATGTAAAAAACCAAAACCATTCTTAGTCCCCAGGCTGTACGTAAACAGCAGGTAGAAGGGACTAGATTGGGCAGACCTAGCTCTTGGGTGCCCAGTGAAGTACAGAATCACAACAGGCATCCCAATCAATTCAACCCACGTGGGTTGGTCAGCTGCCCTGTTTTCTATCCTGAAGTTGGTTTTCCTTTCCTGTCTGCCTTCTACTAGGACTATGCTTTTCAAACAGCACATAGTTTGGGGACAAGTAAATCCTGGCAAACGCACTTCTTCAAAAATCACCAAAATGACTTTAAAAGACTTCCCTAAATACTTCTTCTAATAAGAGGGATTGTAGAATAACAGGTTCCTGTTTTAGTGAAAGAGCTTTTCAGGATGAGATTGACCTTCAGCTAGAGCTTTCTGAGCTAACGGGAGAGCGACATGATCAGGAAAAGAAAGTCACCCTTGCAAAAACAACTAGTAAATTCAAAAGCAATCTTCTCAAACCTTTATCCCATGAACCTGAATTAAGTTCCTCTCTATTCCCTTGGCCTCATCGTCCACTTTAACTCAAAGGAGAGAAAAGACCCCTTTTCACCTTGCAGTCCCTTTCACCATTAAAAAGCCATCCTAGAGATATAGCTATATCCTTCCAGCAATACACAACCAATGTAAAACCCAGGAGGGAGGTAGTTTTAGAGGAAATTGGCCAGGAACCAGTAGACAGCCACAGCTCCATACGCCATTACTGCCCCAGATCTGCCCTTGACATGAGGGCAGGGCCCCAGCTGGGACATCTCCTATATAGGGCTTCACATACAGCAGTGCCCCCATAAAGGCTTGTGGAATGAACTGATGAGCTTGACCCAGTGGCAGAGGGATTTGCCTACTCTGTCTCCCCACACTTTCCAGGCACTCAAAAGGAGAAACCCCTTCAAGGAGCATACTGCCCTTTGTGAACCATCCTGATGGTACCCCAGCATGGGCTCCAGAATCAACCAGACCTGTCTCAGTTCCGCCACTTACTAGGTCTACTGATTTGGGCAAGTTACTGGAACTTCATGAACCTCAGATTCCTCATTAGTAAAATAAGGCTAATCAGTGTCATCCAGAGGTAATATTTATAAGGGAACATTTTAACAATCTGTATGGCTCAGGCACTGTTTAATCAGAAGGGTACCACCCGCCTTAAACACCCAGCAGGACTGTACTGGCAAGCACCAGCTAAATCTCAGCCTGCTGACCTCATGGGGCGGTTATAAGGAATAGATGACTTAACTCAGATAAAGGACCTAGCATTTCTCCCAAAAGGCAATCACACACCCCTCTCTCCTTGGAAAACTCTCTTTCCTGCAAAGACTCTCAGCATATAATGGTGGTCACAGACCAGTTCCTTCTCTAGCACTTCATGTAGGACACCTGATAGTCACTTGTACTGCTTACCCAGGGCATGGCCAGAGCTGCCCCTTGGTACTTACTGGAGTGGGCATCTCTCTCCAGGCAACCCAGGAAACTCCCAAGGGCTCTTTCTCATGGAAGCAGACCCATCTGACACTCCCACTGCTAGGGGACACACAATCAACCTACATGGCTGACCTGGTGGGGAGGGGTGGGGATTGCTGGCACCTGAAACACCCAAATGTCCATCCCATCCTCCTTGAATCCAGAGTAACAAGGCCAAATCTTAAAATGCCACACAAAAAGCATCTCTTTGGCAATTAACTCCAGCACTGATCTCACAGGGAAAACCTCATGATCCCTTACCCTCTAAAAAGACACAGTGCCCACGGGAAGGATCTGGACACTGCTCCAGAATAGCCTGACTCTTTCCCGTCAAAGGCCTGACACACTTCATATTTCAGGCCTGATGTGTGGCACTCAATACCTATCAGCTCTCCCAACCCCCCTTTGGGACCAGAAGGAAACAAGAAAATGACCAGATTACAGCTCAATAAACAAATATCTTAACATCTCTGGGGGAAATTGGGAGCCTTGGCCCTGAAAGAGAAAAAAAGGAAACTGTACATTATAAAAAGGAATATGCATTAAAGGTAGAGAATATCATAAATGCAGCATATTTATTGTATTAATAGCAGATATTTGTTTTTCCTGCTAATAATCTAATTAGCAGTCAAACCAACGCATCCTTTATCATCAGCTGATCCATAATTACTGCTCCATGCTGAGTATTTTCCCGGCACACGATAGCTTTCAACTCCTCAGCACAAACAACCAAATAATTGGTGCTATTAAGCTAGATAAGGAACTACTCCTCTCCGAGGGAAGGATGATATTGGGAGTGGTTAGCTACCCACTATGGCCTTTGCACTTTTGCATCTGTTGATCAATTCTCACTGTCCCCTCTCCAATCTGTCTTGAGGCACACCTAAAGCACCTTAACACTGGCAAGAACCTGATACCTTGCAGACTTCCTTTTGTAAAGTTCAACCCTAGGGCCAGAAACGTTCCGTCATCTGCAGGAGAGAAGAGTTCATAAGGATGTCAAATGGTACTGAAAGCACAATATATATCTCTTTGAAAATGTCGTAAAGTTTTCTCTTTGGATACTGTTATAAAAAGAATTGTCCTGGAAGAGCCAGCTTCTGATATAAAACTACTTCATTCAATAGCTTCTGGTCTAAACAAGATGTGTATAATTCCGGGAAGCATAACGAAGGCTGCTGTAAGGGCTGGTTGCTAAAGTAAAGATCTATTGAAGTCATCACTTCCCAAACAGCACACTGGGTATGAGTGTGAGGGGAGAGAAGGAAGCATGGGGTGAACCACTGATAAGTGGAAAGAGGGTAGGCTCAAGGGCCAGACAGTTCCCTTTGGAATTCAGCTCCTCTACCTGCGAGCTGCATGACTTTGGGAAAGTCACTTAACTTTCCTAAGGCTTGAGATTCCTCCTATGAAAAAGGAAGTGAATAATGCCTACTGCACAGGGTTGTTTTGAAGAATAGATGACAAAACACACATAGCACCTGGCACTTACTAGGGGCTCAGATTGTTAGTTCTTTGCTTTCATCCTGGAAACACACACAAAAAGCTGGTTTTCTGCAGGCCAATAGCTTGTGCCACATAATTCCATTCTCTGAAATTAAACCTCCACCTCTTACCTAAAGGCATAAGTAGATTTCAGCCTAGATTCACCATGGGATAGCTACACCAGCCAAAGTCCTATGTATGGCTCCCACTGTCCTGATGGCCCCCTCATAGCACCCACTCTTCTAGAATCCTTCCCATCCTCCCAGGACCCAGCAACTAAGGGGTTAACATGCAGCACATAGTTTGGTAGGCTGGTACCCTTGGCACACCAGTTGTTAAATGTTTCCCTGATTTATTATTATTATTATTTATTAAAGGGAATAAGACTTGGGACACTGGAAAGACCAATGAAGATCTTTCTCCAGAGATGGTCTTCTCCAGCAAACAGGAATCAGTAGCTATTAAAAAAATGAAAACTACATACTCTGACCCCAAATGAGGTGCTGAAATCTGAGTCAGAAGCCACACACTCAGAGGTGGGTTTTTTTTTAACTTTTTGTCAAAGTGAAATACACAAACAGAAAGGAGCATGTGCACGGTGAATTTTCGCAAACACATCCAAGTAACCAGCACCCAGATCAAGAAACTGAACAGAACCAGTTCTCCCCAAGCATCCCTGCCTCCTTCTTGCCACTACCCCCACACAACTGACGTCTAACACCATACATTAGTTTGGCCTGTTTTCGTGCTTTATACAAATAGAATTCCACAGCCAAATCTGGCCTGCCTGCCACCTGGTTCAGCACACCCTGCAAACCAAGAATGCAGTTTACATGTATAAATATTTGAAAATACGCAATACTAAATGAAGACTATTTCATGAGATGTGAAAATACATGAAATTCAAATTTCAGTGTCCATAAATAAAGTTTTATTGGAACACAGCCACGCCTACTCGCTTACATTATTGTAAACTCTAAGACAGCATTGCTGAGTAGTTACAACAGAAACTGTATAACCTAAAAATAACAAAAATACATACTGTCTGTCTCTTTGCAGAAAAAGTATGCCAACTCCTATCCAGATACATGACATTCACCAAAATGCAAATTTATTTCTCTGGGGTTTCTAGCTAGGAGCAAAACTGTAGCGGTCATAGGTATCCACATATGTTCAGCTTTTGTAAACCCTACCAAGAAGCTTTCCAAAATACACGTTCCATTTTAAGAGAACAGCTAAAACCTGGAGCAGAAACCATAATGTCAGTTTTGAGAGAGGCAGGGAGGATTCCAGGGAGTTATGTGATCCAGAATTAAGCAAATATGATTAGAAAATCAGTAGGGCCTCCTAGTAGAGAGGGAAAATATCAGAGTTATTAGATTTACACTTCTTTTTGTGCTAACTCCATGCACAAAACTATATTGTTAAAAATATAGTTCCCTTTAATGCTGCCATGCTCCATGAAAATAGACAAGAACGAAAACGTCATGTTTCCGCTTAGGATCTTGGAGTAGACACTGACTTTATCATTCTGGCCATATAATGAAAGCACCACCGTGAGCCCTCCGGTAGTTAATCTGACTTGCAGACAAAATATCCAGTAAGACATTAGCAGCTCCCGATTTTCTGCTTTCGTAAGTTGAAACATGCACACGAGCAGCAACTACATTAGTAACACCCGTCCTCCGAAGCAGCCAGCAGTCAGTCTGACTACAAGGCAGGACTGAGCAGTCATTGAGGGGTCTTCAGGACCAAACAGCACCACACAGGCAGGGCGCCCTCTGCTTGGAGACAGAGGCTTGGACGATGTCACGTGTCTCTCCTAAAGGCACGTCCCTGGAGTCATCCTCCATACACTTGCCTTGCATTTCAAATAGGACATATTGGGTTCTTTCAAATGACATTTTTCCTCTTAGAGGGGAATTGCTGCTGATTGTCTAAGGACCACATTCATCAGGAAAGGGATTCAAATCAACGGTGTTTGTCTTAATTGCACAATCCCGTTGACTTTTGAGAGGAACAGCCTCATGAATGACAGCAAAGCTTCATTCCCTGCCGTCAACCCCGCCAGCCCAGGAGGGACATCCTCACCCACACAAGGACGGAGCCACTCTGGCCCGGGATTTTCCCACAGCAGGTGGTAGCACCCTGTGGAATGTTTCTGTAGAGCCCATGGGTAAGTTAAACCTGGCCCATCCTGGAAGAAAACCCAAAGGCTTCCTGGCCCCTTGGTCCTTCTGAGGCGGGCTCTCTGGTGCCCCTAATTCACTTCTGAGTTCCCTTCCGCAGGCAGAAAGCAACACTGGTATTCCATCAGAGAACGGGAGTCATTTCTCAGCAAGAGCGCTAACTTTTTGTCCAGATGAAAATATACATGCAACATGTACATACCTAAAATAGATTTCATTTCCCCCTGGAAAATGCTAACCAGAAGTTAAGCATGGCCATTAATAGAAACAGCACAAGCTTTAGAGTCAAAAGAGTGAGATCAAGACAACTTAGGGTTGGGGGTGCCAGCCGGAGTCTCCACCCCTTTAGAACCTCAGCTTTGTCATACTTCAGAAAGTGAGAGTATTACTAACTTACAGCTCACGTGGTTGCAGGATAGATCAAGATCAAAGGAGGCATTTGTGAATACAAACACTGTGTAAACCGTAAAGCATCACAGGAAGTGGTGGAGGAAAGAAGCTACCACTTAAACCTCCTATTCCTGATTCACCTTTAATTAATCAAGTCTTTGAGCCGGTTAGGGTTAGGGTTAGCCAGCTTCTCCACCAATGAAGACCCCAGCCCCTCCGGAAGCACCTCAGTTAATTCTGCACCCAGCTGGCAGCCATCAATTGGCCGTCTATTAACAGCCAATTATCTGGGCAGCTTAATTAATCTGTGCACCACGTGCTCTGATCTCCCCAAGATCCTAGAAAACAATGAGCCTGAAATATAGGCAGCAGCTAATTTTTCAATGGCCATCAAGGAATTTGGCATGCATTATGCCTGTGTGTTGCAGCTGCAAGTGATGGGCGCATAAATATTGATTGGACCGGTCTCTCTGTGGCTGGGTCTCTCTGTGGCTGGGAGGGGGGCAGGGCGTAATGAATGACTACAGCGTTCTCAGAGGAGCAAGAAAAGCTACATAAATCTCCAGTCCCGACCACAGGGAAGAAAATCCTAATTTCTAAACCATAGTGAGATGAGGAAAAGGGACAGTTAGCCTCTTTGGAGAGAGATTGTCAAGATGGGGCGGCCTCACCCTTTCTCTAGATGTTTCCCCCTCTCTCTCTCCTGGCCTGGAATGAGATGCAAATTGGGTTTAAACAGCCGGGATCATTAGAAAGGAGGCAGCTGGGTGGCTGTTCCCTTCATCTGGGAATTCAAATCCAATGGCAGGAACATGTGAGTGCACAGCTCTCCCTTGCATTTCCTTGAAAGATCTCTGTAGTGCTTACAGTTAAGAAGACAAGTGACATGAGGAGAATTTAATTATTTTTTTAAGTGCCTAATCTTGTCTCTGGGAATGGTGTGCAGAAGAAACGTCGTACTCGGAAGTGGCGTTGTCTGGAAGGCTGTGGGTCAGACGACTCCTCAATTTCTTTGAGAAAGGCTCACACTGCTCCCAGGGCATCGGAGTGGAATGGCCCAGGGTGGCCCAGGGCAAGGCAGCCACTTCCCTCCTTCATTAACAACTGCTTTTTTTCACCCAGGGCGGCAGGGACGCAGGCTGCTCCTGACCTTGGCTGGAGCCGCAGGGATGTCCCAGGCTCCTGTCCGCCCCCCACCTCCACCCCAAGACTTCTTCCTGGGGCTTCTGACTGAGTGCCCTGGGGCTCTCTGCTCTGGACCCCACCAGCTTTCCAGGAGATGCAAATAAGAGGACAGAGAATGTGGTAGAGGGAAGAGGGTATGGTGTGAAAGAGAAGCAAGAGAAAAGAGGACCCCCAGCTCACACCACACAGACCTCTTCCTCTCTCTCCCCTCTCAGCTTGCTAGCGTTCCTTCATTAGGTCCTGTGATGGCAGCGGTGGCTGCCAAATGCAAACACTGCTGCCCTAGAAGGTCACATCAGGCCGTTTATTCTGAAATTCCAAAATACCAGAGCCAGCAGATTTCAGGAGCCTCTGCAGAATTCCCCAGGGTGCCCGAGTGCGCGTGTGTGTTCCTCCACATCCCAAAGGGCTTCTTTCTTAATCAGCTCAACATCTGAGGACTCGGAGCTTGATTTATTTTTTTGGTTAATCTAGCGTTTCTGGTAAAATAATTAAAAGATAAGTAATAGACACGGAGTATCTGTGGTATAATTATTTATAGCCATGAGGTCTTACTTTGGGAGTCATTCCCGAGTCACCCGAAACGACTGGGACCTGCTGGGGGAGCTGGTGCGAGACAGGCAGGGGGGTCTGTAGCAACGCTGCCCCCCATTTCACAGCTAGGGAGACTAGGTCCCAGGAGAAAGGACCGCAGTTCCCTCCGGCACTGCCATTGGGCTGCCACACGCACAAGAAAAGCCAGAAGGTGACACCACACTTGATTACGTGACAGGGGCTGCCAGAGGAGGGTCAGGCTCTCAGTCTCCCGACTCCAGTGAACAGTGCGAGTCTCTGAGGCTCCTGTGAGGGGGAAGGCTGACCACTCGGGCCCTGCAGCGGGGACGAGGGTCAGCAGCCAGCTGCAGCAGGCAGCGGGCACATCCACACTCACTTCCCCAGCAGATGGTGGCTCTCTAATGCTGGTCTCTAGGGTGGAATGTGCAAACGCCATGGCAGGCTGTGCAGACAGTCCGGGAGAGAGGAGCAGGGGATGTGTCCCTGCTTTCTCATTCAGATGCTCTTCTAGAAAATGCAGTGGGGACACTTCGAGATGCTATGGAGGAGTGACAGAACTGGACACATTAGACTCTAAACAAGGGCACAGCCACCCATGTCTTCACATGTGTCTGATCATGGAGAAGACTGGGAAATTGGGGATGGAAAGCTATGGGAAAGGAGGCAGGCAAAGGAGGTAGACCAGCTAGCCTGTGAACCAGGCCGTGTGGAAACCCTGGGCCTCAGGCACCAGCCAGGCCAGTCTCATTCTGTCCCTGTTTAGTTTATAAATGACCTCTGATGAGTGGAAATTAACACTTTGAAATGAAGCAAACACATGAGCAACCTTGAAAAAGGATAGTCTCTAGACAGGCTGAGGAGGCTGATGACAGGAACATTAATTTCTCTTCTTGGTTTTGCCCCCTCTGTCTTCCCTGATTTGAGCAGGGGATCATTCTATGCCTCGAGGGACATTTGAGACAGGGGTTCCAGGTCTTTGTTTTCCAAAAGCACGAGGCCACTTAGGGGAACAAGGGTGTAGGGAGAGAGAGGGCTCCCCAGATCCAATCCATAAATCCCTAGGACAGAGCCCCCCACTGGGCCCAGAAGGGGAGTGCCGGTTGGGAAAGGGAGCTGGGATGTGGGTACAACTTCAGCCCAATGGGCTTGAATTTTGGTGCCGGGGAGAGCTCAGGTTAAAAAGAAAAAAAAAAAAAAAAGCTTGATATCTACAGAGACAGGCTATTTCCTGAATATCTGAGGTTCCGACCTGCTACTTTCATATTTCCCCACCTCGTACGGCAGCCACTGACTAGACTGCGAAGCAACACTACCCTCCACCCACTTTGGTAACCACGGATGAGGGGCAAAGAGCCTGGCGCCCTGCACCGGCACCAGCACACACAGGCATGCAGGAAATGACAGACACTCATCTGACAGTGGGCTACTTCTGGTCGTGCCAGATTCCAAGTTTCCTGGACAGAGTCCAAGATGCCTGCTCCAAGGGTCAGCAAATTAATAGGGTCTCTCTCTTTCTCTCTCTCTAAAATTCATGATATTTTTTTAATGGGAGAAATAATCTACTAAATGGGGAATAAAATAACACTGTCATCTACTCAAGGCCTTTGTGGCATGCAAACACTACTGAAAGACAAGCTCTTTTCTAATAGTGTTTGCTCTATTTCCAGTACAGCACAAACACATCTACATGGGCCCAAGGCACTTTATTCAAAGCCTTTACATTTCCAGTACCTTCCTCAAAAAGTACCTTCAGGCCTCAAATTCTTTTGCTTTCACTAAGCCCTAAGCCCCTGGACTAAATTTAGTTTCTCAAAAGTAAGAGACAAATGTGTTGCTCTTTTTTTTTTTTTTTTTTTGAATTCTGTTGGTTATTGTATAATTCTCCCAATGGCAAACAAATGATAGGGGAGAGAAGACATGAAAACATTTTCCAGGTATTTTTACTGGTACAGTATTTATCATTAAAATACAGTTTGAATTAAGACATCAAACTTGTTACATGATTTTTTAATTAGGTATTAGAGTTCTGCAGAATTTGGGGGTGGGGGGAACTCGGTAAAAGAACCAAATCAACATTAAGAAGTCAAACTTAAATCTTTACTTGAGCTATTAATAGAACCAGCCCTTCTTGGAACTTAAAAAAAAATCCAATTAATTCTCTTAAACTGGGAGTGCAGCATGCCTTCTCTACATCAGGTGGATTGTGACAAGGCACAGGTTTTATTTTATTATCAGGCCCACTTTGGAGAGTCCATCACTAAGCCAGTGAGGATGCTTCCCAACACTGGGAAGAAAAGATGAGGGCCTGGGAACTAGAGTCTGTAGTGGACCCCAGGGAAGGCAACTTGCCGCACAGAATCTACATGGAGGGATCCCTAGCCCAGGAGCCCCAGCCACAGTCCTCTCTTCTCCCTTTCCTGGGGGTGGGGGAAGGACGGAGGGAGCTCAGGGTTAAAGAAAAAAAAAAAAAAAAAGACCACTTGTTGATATCCTGCCTTCTTTTTAGAGAAATCCCCTGACTTCTCTGAATATTTTTTAAAAATGTTTTAATGTTTATTTTGAGAGAGAGAGAGAGAGAGAGAGAGAGAGAGAGAGAAACAAAGCAAGAGTGGAGCAGGAGCAGAGAGAGAGGGAGACTCAGAATCCAAAGCAGGCTCCAGTCTCTGAGCTGTCAGCACAGAGCCCCATATGGGGCTCAAACCCACAAACTGCAAGATCATGACCAGAGCGGAAGTCGGACGCTCAACCAATTGAGCTACCCAGGCACCCCTCTAAATACTTTTAAGTGAAGGGTGCTCACTGCTCATGCTTTAGGAAATAAACTGACCCTCTCTACCTAGGTGGGAAGGAGTCCAGGAGGGAAGAAAGCTTCCCTAAGGCTTTGTTTCGAATTGCCGAGGCAAGAGCTCTTTGAAGGACTATGAATGAGAATTTCCTAGGAAAATCTAGGATACTGAACTCACGAAAAACTGAGTTTTTTGCCTACAATAGACACATGTCCCATCCAAAATCCTACTATTGAGGAAATAATCTCTGCCCTGGAAAGGGTGCTGCAATCATTGGATGCAACCGGACCCACCCCACCAGGGTGCACTCTGTCCAGGCAAAGGAGCCTCCTCTGCCCCAGCTTGCCTCCTCCAAGAGCAGAGCAGAATTTCCCTCTGAGGAGGTTCCCCCACAAATTACACCATCACCCCCTCTCCTCCCTGGAGCTCTCCGAAGGCACATGTCTAGGCCCAAATCATGGAAATGCTGGAAAGGAGGGTTGGGAAGCAAATACTGTGAACATCCCTAGCCTCACCCCATTACCCACAAGTGCAGACCCAGGCAGTCCACACAGCAGAGCAGCATGGAAGGAGCCTGTGGGTGTAAGTTCCCAAAACAATCCCATTCCCTTCTTATCCTGGACGCTGCCACTTAATAATAACCTTGTTATGCGGGCCAACTGTATAACTTCATTATTCAGGCTTATCTGCATAAAAGTATTATCTGCCTTATGTGGTTGTTGTGGAGATTAAATGAGGTAATACGTGTGAAATAGAGCTTGTGAATTTGAGAGGCGTCATACAAATGCTAGCTTCTGTTATTTCACATGAGTGCACATGCTCACACAAGCTTGGTCTGTGAGGAACTCAAGAAGAATGAAATCATTCGGCCATGTTTACATGGGGCCAAACTGCAAAAAAAAAAAAAAAAAATCAACATACTTAATATTCTTCCGCTAGCTCCAAATATTATACCCATCAGTAGGCTGCTTCAGACTCACATGGTACACTTGTATAGACAGTGATTCTAGGACCTTCTCCCAAACCCACAGAATTGTAATCTCTGCAATAAGCCGCAAAACTTATATGTTAAACAGGCTCTCTGGGGGATTGCGCCAAGCTGTCAGATTTGGGAACCTTTGTACAGGATGTGCAAATCTCCTAAACAGATCGGTCGTGGCAATAAAATTGTTCTGGCGCTAAAGATTCTTTGTCTCTCCACCTCTTTCCTCCGGTACATGTATACTAAGATACAGAGTGGTGCTTATCCACTCTGTGCAAAGACACAAATACACACAACACATATATGTGGACACGCAAGGTCACAATACAGGCAAAAAACAGAAAGGAGAAATATACTAAGAAGGGTGCCGAATAATAAAAGGTATCAAGATTTTGAAAGTCTACAGAACTTGTGCTTTTAAAGGACACAAAACATGGGAGAAAGAAGAAATAAGATATTAAGACAAAAAGCAGGTGGGCGAAACTAGAAGCCCACCTCTCCCATGACTGCATACCACTGTGTCCAGAATTCCAATATTAGACTACTCCCCTCACCCCACCCACTACTCACTTGTTTGTAATTCTGCCTCAACCAGGAGACTGGGAGAGCCTCCCTACCTCCTGCAAAGGGCAGGGACATGGTATTTTCCTCAGAGCAGCCTCCAAACCGAGCACAGAGACTGGCATCTAGCTGCATTCAGTAAATATGTGTCCAGTGCTAGCCAGGATGAGAAGAGGCAGGTAAGGATGAAAGACAAAGTGCCCAGAGAGGGATTCGGATATCTTGTCCCAGCTCCCTGCTGTAAACTAAGAATAAGTAAGCTTAAGGTAATGAGGTTCAAGGCAAAACAGAGAGAGTTCATGTCCCTGCAGGCATCATTAACTGCATCACAAGGAGCAGAACCATCCCGAGGGAAAAGAAGAAAAGCTCTCCAGATCTATGGGCAGGTCTAAGGTGAGAAAATTGATCCAAAGCCTGTTTGAAGTCACCAGTCTGATCTCTTACTCCCCTGCTTACTACCCCTCCAAGGACCCCTAGCAGCCCCAAGGTCCTACCCAATCTGACCCTTACACACTTGCCCGGCCTCATTCCTGCCATCAGCCACATGGCTTACACTCAAACTATGCCAAACTCACAAAACCTGCTGTGTCATTCCTCTGAGCCTCTTTGGTACAGTTAACCTCTACCTGGAATGCCCTCCCTACCTCCTGGCACATCTACTGTTCATCCTTCTCAACTCAGTTCTCTTACCTCCTCCTCCTCTAGGAAGTCCCCAGGCTCGCATGACACCCAGAGCACTGAGTGTCTGTTGGCGCTGGGCACACTGTGTGATCCTGGCCCATTCCTGAGCAAATCCCCTACTCCCAGAGAGTGACCTCTACATCTTTGTACCCACAGCACTTAGCACACTGCCTGGCACCCAGCAGACCATCCATAAACGCTTGTGGGACTCAACTGGGCATTTGCAAGATTCCAAAACATTAGTGCCAGAAGACTTAGTTAAAAGGCAATCTGAAAGACACCTTGATTTAGTGGAAAAATTCTGAATATCAGAGGTCTGAGTTCAAATCACAATGACCTAAGGTGAGGTACAAAGACTGAACCTGTTTCTTAACCTATGAAATTAGGATACCACCCAACTTTCACAATTACTTATAAAGAAGCACGTATTGTGTACCTGGCACAAACTGGGCCTCTGTACTGGACTTATTGGGGAGACCCCCCTCTCTCCCCATTCGCCCCCCCCCCCCCCCCCCCCATTCTTAGCCTCTAGCTTCAGACCATACCCTCGTCAAAGGGCTTTTTCCCAGTCCCGAGAGGACTGCTCTGGACCCAGTTAGTAAATGTTGCCTGCGTGGTCTGGAGACCCGGGAGGCGTCCTGTATCCCATGGCCAGGTCTGAGAAAGAGGAGATGGGGGAATGGAGGCTCTGAATTAAAGGTAAGTGTGTGAATGCATATTAAAGGGAGAATCTTCCGGCTGGGCTTGGAGGAACCCACTGGGCACGAGTTGGAAAAGCCACTTGGATTCTCATTTCCCCAACTCCCCACCAACATCAAGGCGTCTGGTTTTACAGGCTCCTCGGTGGTGTTCAGGGCACATTCAACTTCCCACGCATCTGAAGAGATCGGGGACAATTAGAAAGCAGGGGTGGCGACAGGCCGGCGGGCCCGATCCGCAGACGTGCGGGAGGCTGCACGGCGTTCGCCCGCGATCCACACGCGCACGCGGCGCAACCCCCGCTTCCTTCGGCCTCCCCTGGTCGCGCCTGGCAGCTGAGGGAAGGAAGGAGGTCAGCGACGCGGCCAGACTTCTCGCGGTCGCCAGCACCGGCCGGCCCTGCCACCCGACCGGGACCGCCCGCGACTCTCCCGCGGCGTCCACGCACAGCCACCCCTAGGCGGCTCGTCCGCAGGGTCCCCTCAGCCCCGGGACCCCAGCGCGCCGCCCAAGTTCAGCGTCCCGCTCTGCCCGCGAGCGCGCTCCCGCCACCCACACCCACTCCCACACTCCACGGGTCGGGAGATGCTCCGAGCTTTACTAAATCCAGAAATATCACCCTGGGGCCGCATCCGGCGCCCCGTGACCTGCTCGCGGCGCCCAGACCCCAGCCCTGGCTCCCCGGGAGCCCGCAAACCCGGCGCGCGGGCTGCGCGCACTCCTGCAAACCAGTGCCCCGCGCCCACCACGCTGCCCAAGCCCGTACCTTGGGGGTCTGCACTTCAGGTCCTGGCGGCACCTCGAACTTCTTCTTGGTTACCCAGAAGAACAGCAGCACGGTGATCCAGAGCACCCCGAAGATCGGCAGCGCCAAGCGGCGATTCAGGCGCCGCATGGTCCCGTTTGCCCGGTCTTCTCCGCGGCGCTACGCCCCTGGGCACCCCCTGGCGGTCAGGGTCGGCGGGGCAGGAGTCCGGGAGAGCGCCGGCCTCTGGAGAGGGGTGCCAGGGCGGCAGGAGGCTGCTAGGTGCTCCGCCCGCTTCAGAGAGAAGCGAGCAGGGGCGGGGACGCGGGGCGCCAAGCGGCAGGGAAGGACCGAAGGGCAGCCAAGCTGGACACCGGTTCCCGCCGGAGAAGCGCAGTGGCAGCTGAGATGCTCCCTGCGCCGCCGCCGCCGCCGCTGCCGCCGCCTCGCCCGCCGCCGCGAGGGAAACGGACTCGAGCTGCGGGGAGGGAGGAATCCGAGGCTGTGCCCGGCACCCCGGGAGGAACCAGAGGGAGGAGGGAGGGGAGGGAGCGGAGCGAGAGCGTGGGCCCGACAGAGCGACTCCGAGGGAGCCCGGGCGGGAGCGAGCGGGGCTCTGCGAGGGGGCGCTACCGCCGCCCGCCGACTGAGGCGCACGGTGCTGCTCTGGGGCCGCCGGCGCCGCCGAGCCCTGGCCGCGGCCCCGGGGTCGTCCTGGGCGGGGGCGGGGTGGGGCAGGAACGGTGCCCCCGCAGGCCCGCCCCCCCCCCCCAGCTGCAAGCCGGGACCTAAGGGCCAAGCCCGCGCCGGGTCCAGCTGTGCCTGGGAGGACTTTCCCTCTCCGCGCAGGGGCTGCACGTGGCGCTCACGCCCGGAGCCGGTCCCGGTGCACCCGCCTTCCGGGATCCGGCGCCGGGACCAGGGAACGCGGGCGCTGGCGGGGCTGCAGCCCCGACCGCGGTTCACTTTCCTGGCCTTTCAGGGCCAAGGCCGAGTTCAGCCAACTCCCCGGGGTGTTTTTATGCCTGCCTGCAGGTGCCTGGCAACTTTTTCTGCTTAATGGAACGCCGAGTTGGTCTAAATTTAACTTTGAAGAAATCTTTTTAAAAATTAAGACGCAATTATCTCCCTTAAGGGTTTTCTCTCCCTGTAAAGCTCTGCGCTTGCAAGGAAGGGCGGGGGGGGGGGGTCCAAAATTGCGCCAGCCACATGAGGTACTTGGAAACTACGCTGGTACAGCCGCCTTTCCCAAATGCCCTTGGAAAATGCATTCTCCTCCTTTTTGCAGAGGAAAACTACTTGGGTCTAGGGGCAGAACAAATTATGAATGGATTCACATGCAGGCCTCAGACTAAAATGATGGTGCTGTCACTGCACTGGCGGTTCCTGGTCTGGATCAGCCATACTAGCCATACGAATATTGGGCAAGTCCTTTACCTTTCCCCAGCCCTAGATTCCTCATCTGCAAAATGGGGATTGTAATACCTCCTCAGACAAGTGAATGAATAGTTATGAAAGCTGAATGCGAGGTGCTGGTGTTATTCCGATCATTTGATCCTTCAAAGAGGGGTATTAAAAACTCTGTCCTGGGGCGCCTGGGTGACAGTTGACTAAGCGTTTGACTCTTGGTTTCAGCTGTGTCATGATCTCAGGGTTGGTGAGTTCCAGCCCTGCATCTGGCTCTGTGCTGACAGTGCAGAGCCTGCTTGGGATTCCCTCTCTCCCTTTCTCTCCGCCCCTTCCCTGTGCATGCTCTCTCTCTCTCAAAATAAATAAATAAACCTTAAAAAAAGAATTAAAAACAAACAAACAACTCTGTCCTGCTTGGGGAACAGGCTGCCAGAACTGTGCCATTTGAATGCATGCAGCCTTCACTGGAGGGGTGCTTATCTCATTAAGTTGCTTGGGGCGGTGAGGATGACGTACCTCCCACTGTATAGCAACTATCGTCCTGCTTGTCCCCACAGAGTTCAGCATAGGGAAAGCCCCATACCCTATATGGAGGTGAGGCAGGTGTGAAACAGGGCTGTGGAATCCATTCTATAGTAAAATGGAGCCCCCACGAGTGGAGTCAGATATGGAGGAGTCTGCGGAAAGCCCCCTGTGCTTGGTGCCTTGCCACTCAGCTGCAGGGCAGTCCTGCCTCGCGGCCCCAGAGAGTTCTTGACCAGGCTGTAGATAACAAGGTTTGGGCTGGGAACAGAGGTGGAAATCAAACAGCTCAGAACAGCTGAGCACTCTTGGCAGCCCATCTTAAGATTCAGCTGAGCTCTCCGACCATCACACAGAGCCCTGGGGGCGGGGCACTGACTGGTGGTCCAGGATCTGCCTTTATTAGAACTCTGTACACTAAAAGGTTGGGGTAGGCTCCCGGGCCGCCACTTTGGCGGGGCAAAACTCCAAGTAGATCACTGTAATGGGAGGGGCGAGGCGACCAGAGAGGGAACCCACCCCCGCAGCATCCTGAGCTCCCCGGATCTCTTCCAGGGGCCTCGCCCTGGCCCTGCAGGCTGGGGCTTCTTGCACGGTGTTCTGCGGCAGGCTCTGCAGGAGACCCCCAGGCGAGCTGCTGAGATGCTGCCGGCTCCAGGCAGGAGCTGCAGCGCCGTAGTCCATTGCTCAGCGCTTTGTGCTGCTGCTTCTGAGTAACAGATGGCGGACGGTTACACAACCGCCAAGCTTTAGAGCTAGTGCCGCACCACACTGCCTGCTGCCGGGGGGCTGAGGCGCTGCGTTCTGTTCTGCATCTGGGGAAACCGAGGCCCTGGGTCTCCCATGGAAGCTCCAGGCAGGGCCTGCGATGCCTGGGAGAGCAGGGATCGCCTTCCAAAGTGCCTGCTTCTTGAATCATTATTTTGCCCTCTACTCAAGTGGAAGAGTCCCTGGGCCTATGGAAGCTGTCGAGGGAATCCAGTTTTGCCAAGTGTCATTACTAGATCCAGCCAAAAGGTGTATTGGTCTGGGTTGTCAAACCAGTAACTGTCATCAGGATTGCAATGCACTTCCGTTGGGACTTCAAGCGTCTAGAAACCAAGTGAGTCCCCAGG
Source organism: Hyaena hyaena (assembly GCF_003009895.1). Classification (NCBI taxonomy): domain Eukaryota; kingdom Metazoa; phylum Chordata; class Mammalia; order Carnivora; family Hyaenidae; genus Hyaena; species Hyaena hyaena. Next base: position 145,205 of record NW_024082203.1, on the reverse strand, counting down.
CGTGACCCAGCCCTGTAGGTCTCTCCCAGGACCCAGCATGGGGTCCCCCCTGCGCTCTGGCGGATATTTAAAACTTTAATAACCAGCTTAAGTAATGCAGAGCACAGTAGATCCCAGTGGGGGATTAGCTATCACTGGCGATTAATCCAAGTTACTTTTTTCTCATCACAGTTTATACGGGGAGGAAGAGCTCCTAGCAAAAGATTTAACATGGCAAGAAATAAGATAAATTAAATAAGTACTCTCGTTAGGAATAAGGAATGAGGACTATCTTGGTGCCCTAAAATGGATCTGCCTCCCTGGTCTTCCCGAACACGTTCTTCAAGTCTCTGGGTCTCAGTTTCCCCATGTATAATGCCACGCCCTCTCAAAGACCCTCCCAGCTCACACACACAGGGCCCTAATCTTCCTCGACCGGGGATTAGAACTCTTTCCTCCACTCCTATGGTTGGCAAGTTCTGTGTGAGCTGTTCTCTCCTCACAGCCAAAGACATTAGAGAGGAAATTGGGTATTGGAGCAGATGTGAGTCATTCATGTTAGTATAAAAACTATGGAATAAAACCCATTATGGCCCCGGAAAGCTGTGTAAAGCAGCATATGGAGCAAATGTAAGCTGGAAACAGGAGGAAGCTGTGAAGTCCAATGCACATGCTCGCCAGCGGCTTTTGCTTTGGGTTTTCACACTTTGCTTCTGGCTTCCTTTCGCTGTCCTCCTGTCACTCTTAGCAAGCTCACTGCAGAGCCTGCAGCCGTTTGTTGCTCTCAGATCCGAGTGCCTGCCTCCTTCCTCTCTGCCCACTGCATGACTTCAGTGAGAGCGCGTGTGTGCACGCCGTCCTCCATCTGCATGCTTATTAGACCTGTCACCACCAGCCAGTCACCCTCTGTGCCAACCTAATGAGATTTTACCCACAGAGGCCTGGGGACAGCTTGCCGTTGAGGTCTTTCCCCCTTCTGGGCCGTAGGGAGAGCTAGCCAGTAGCCGGGCAGATCGGAGCACAGCGGAGACGCACACACGGCCCAGCACTGGCAGGGGGCCCTGGCAGCAGACGGAGCAACCCAGAATTCAAAGATGTCTTGTCTTTATTCCACAGTCGTACAGACACAGGTCTTCGGGACGACCCCTGCAGTCTGCTCTGTTCAAGTTCTCCAACTGTAAATAATACATCAGCCCCTTTTCCTCTGTGCTCCTCTCCCTTTTCCCTGCCACGGTGGCTTCTGTTAAAACCACATGCCCAAGTCTCCTGCAAGATCTTTTGATAAAACGAGTGATAGAATAGTTTAGGCTGCGTGGTAAATGCAAATGAGCTTCTTACCAACCTCCTTTCCTCCTCTCTCTGCCACCCTGGTGCATCTTTGTCAGAAGAATAAAGCCAACTGGGTTTTCCTCTTATCTTTGGTGAGTGGATGGATGGCTTTATCTCAGGGATCTGAGAGTCACCATTCTGAATGGTTCTCTATCCATTAAATAACTCCTTTCACTAGCCCACTACCCGCAACCCCTCCTCCCCCACTCCTTGCTTTCCCTAGGTACCACTATATGATTTGCTTCCTAGAAAGGGATTTGTAGCTTTGCATTTCAAAAGCCTGCTTCTTCTTTCATTGCTTGAAATGCCCCCCAAACTTTCTTTGTTCATCACCCAAACAGCAAGTGGAAAACTTACTATTGCTGCATTGGTGTGTCTTTGCGGGTGGTAGAGAGCAATCGGATCTTCCGTGGTAGTGTCCTGCAGTGACCTGAGCCATGAACCATCTACCCCCACCAGAAAATGCAGAGTTCCAGTTGCATGAAGGGGTGACCTAGTTAGCTTCAAGAAAAGTAGAGAACATTTATTTAATAAACAGACTTACATAGAAGCGTCTCTGAAAGAGGAGAGCACACACAGAAGGAATGGAGGGACCCAAAGACAGATGTCATTTGCTACCCAGGTCCCAAATTTCACACAGCCAGGTCCGACAGCCACCTGCATCATCCCTATCAAAGACAGTCCTTGGTAGGCTTAAGTTTAGAGGCATCGGGACAGAGGTAGAAGAGAGCAGGAGGGCTGAAAACTCAGAGGAACAGAACTGTGGTAGGTGCTTTCCCATCTGGCAGGAACATCAACAGTGAGAGGAGCCAAGCACGCCCCAGGGGAGGAAATAAGATAACTCTCCTTCCCAGATCAACTTCCACTGGCTGTTGGCAGATTCTGTCAAGTCATTAGTGGATGCTGCATACTGAGCAAGGGGAGCCCCATGCCCAGTTTGCTTGAGAGAGTTGGTTTATTCCTATTTTCCTGGCATAATTATTAATAGTGCTCCCTTAGACTTTTAAGAAATTCCTATTTTAGACCATAAATTAGATGGCCACTCTAACAGACAGGATGGCTTCCAATGATGTTGCTAAACACAAGATTGATCTTTTTAAGTGCCTCAACATGTGGGTCTTTGATGTTAAAAGTTCTTGTGTATGTGTGTTGGGCTCAGGATAACCTGAGTGCTCATGTGGCATTCTTTTCTGAGCAAATGACATTCAAGACATTTATTCAAAGATGAGACAATGTGGACAGATCGAGCCAGCTTTAAATAGGAAATAATTATATTGCCCACACCAGTCAGTGTCTGATCCCGCTTGCCAGCTGAAGGCGTTTTTCCCACCTAGCAGCTCACACAGAGAGCAGCCAGGTTCCTGGCACGGATGCTTCTTCAAAGGGCAGGGGCTGTTGACATCAGACTATCCCTCCAACCATCTCGTCCTTTCACCCACACACCTGCACAGGCCATGAAAGACACATGAACAGATAGGGTCAGGGAAACAACAGCATAAACACAGTGGTAACAATGGAAATGACATTCGAGCTTTGTTCTGAGGACACAGTGCTGGGGGTGCATGCAAGACTCCCAAGGAGGCAGGTTCCAATGGATCATTGCCAGTGTAGATCAAGTGGTGCCAGAGTTTTTCAACTTCTCAGCAGAAACAGAAGTCCAGGGACACCTGGGTGGTTCAGTCAGTTAAGCATCCGACTTCCACTCAGGTCATGATGACACGGTTCATGGGTTTAAGCCCCGTGTCAGGGGCTTAAATGTTCTCTACTTAAACGTGCTGACAGCTAGCTCAGAGCCTGGAGCCTGTTTGATTCTGTGTCTCCCTCTCTCTCTGACCCTCCCCTGCTCATGCTGTCTCTCTCTCTCTCCCTCTCTCTCTCTCAGAAATAAATTAAAAACATTAAAAAATTAAAAAAAAAAAAAGAAACAGAAGTCCAGACTACCAAGTGAAATCTCCTGGATTTTAACTGTTGTTAACTAATTTAATTCCCATTTACTGAGGGGAAAAAAAGTTCAGGTGGGCTAAAGGAAACAGGTCTGCAGTTTGGATTCAACCTGCTGCCTGCCCATTTACAACCCCTACTTTAGCCATAAATGTCTTACTGAGCACTGCTATGTCCTTTGTACCATCATTCTATTAACTTGAACAGATATACCTAGCCATGGCAAAGGGGAAATAATGAATTGGACTATGTTAGGGTCAGAAGGGGCCTTGGAGGACATCAAATTCAATGCTCCATATTTTGTAATTAAGGAAATGGGAGCCTAGAGAAGCCACATGATCTACTTAGAGTGAGAAAATAAGTTCATTACTATAGCTTGAGTTATCATGTACCTACTCAGAGTCCCCAGTTCCAAGTGATGTCCCTCAAGTGAAATGGGGAGCTGTGACACTTTGGGGGGGGGGCTACTAAGCCCAGAGGTTTCTAGGTAATCAGCAAAGCAATCAACAAATACATGGTGAGCACAGATTCTGGGCAATTTGCTCTAAGGGATACAAATAAATATAAGGCCTGTTTCCAACTCTTCAAGAAAGTGTAAGCTGGTCATTAGGACACAGGCTTTAGTGTTCAAAGATCTGATTTCTTCTCTCTGTTGAGCTTCAACTGAGTAATAATATGAGGCAGGTCCCAGGTAGAGGCTCAGTCCACCTGAGAAATAGCTACAAAGCAACAGGAAAATTATTTTTGTAGCCATTCTCTGCAACTCTCTTCCGTTTTCTAAGTGCTGTACAAATATTAATTAAACATAGATTATTTGGAAAGTGCTTTTAGCATCTGAACTCAACTGGGCTGCATCAGGAGATGATATTAATATCATCCCCCTGTTGGCAAAATGCTATTTTTTAAAATAAAAACTCCTTCTCTTTTGCAGTTCTCCTCCACATAGACAATTTATTTTGCCCATCCTCTGGCTATTTCACCTTTTGTGTCATCATTTTCATGAGACAAGTGAAAATAATATTTCTCTTGTGCTCCAAAGAGCCAAATCCCTTTCTCTAGCTTGATCTGAGGAAGGCGGGTTTGCACGGTAATGGAAAGAAGCCTGATGTACAGTCCAAGCACAAATCCCCAGGGAGAAATAATGCATCTCTTTGAAAAAAAAATAGCTTCTACTTATGAGGTAGGAGATTTTCAATTTATAAAGGTTTCCTATTTCTCTCAATTGCCGGGATAACTGCATTCCAGAAAGGTTAGGCTCCTCATCCGTAAGACAGACCTGCCTCTTGGATCTGGAACATAGATTCTAAAGTGATGAGTAGCTATGAGCATTCCTCTCCAGCCCTGCACCACCGTCCCTGGGGATTTGGAGGCACTGCGGATCCAAGGGTTAAAATCCATTACCCCGAGGGATGGCAAAGTTCCTCTCAGTGATTTCTTCCCCCATCACGGCTCTCAGGCCTGACTTCCAAATTGATTTCCTTAATAACTATTAAAGATCTTTTTAATTAAACCAGGCATCTTCTTCCTTGGCAAACTTTTCTTGATGACATCTCTGGTTAATTAAAGGTTTAAGCTGCAAAGACGTATTACATAAGAACAAGGAAGCTGCTTGATGGGGTTTCTGCCGCAGAAGCCTGGGTTCGGCTATTCCCCCATCTTCCTTTATGGCGGCTTAAGAAGCCCCAGAAAGTATTCATGATAAAGATGATTGGCTGAGGGGGGAGTGGTTAATTGTTCTGTTTCCTGAGGTTCAATTTCTCCTTTCAGGCTTGCTGGGTAACTCTTTATCAGGTACTTTTCATTAAAAGCATCATTCATTTTGATTATAATTCACTGATGCTGACAAAACATTTTTACCTTTTCATCCAAAATTCCTGAGGCAGTTGATACATTTGATAATCAGAGAACGACAAATAAAGGCCTCTTTTCACCCATGCGTAAAATGCAGCCATAGCTACAACAGAACGGAGCAGGTTCTGAGAAGAAGGGGATGGGGGTGGGGGGAATAGTATGTGTTTGCAATAGTAAATGGCTCTGATGCATTTACCTTCTTTATACTGGCTCATTTTTTTTTCATTTCTTCCACCAAAACCTTCATTTAAAAATGGTTGGGGGGGGGTGGCGTTGCGTGGCTCAGGTCATGACTAGCAGTTAGTGAGTTTGAGCCCCACATGGGGCTCTGTTCTGACAGTTCAGAGCCTGAAACCTGCTTCAGATTCTGTCTCTCTCTCTTTCTGCCCCTCCCCTGCTCATGTTCTGTCTCTCTGTCTCTTAAAAACAGATAAACATTGAAAAAAAATTTAAATGGTAGGATAGGATAAGGTATGCACAATGTCATTAAGGAACAGAACTTTTCTTAATGCAAAGGTCAAAAGCTCATAAAGTGGAAATCAACCCCATGACCTTGGCTTTGGGGTCATCATGGTCTAAAATATGGGTCTCAAACCTAGATATACATTAGAATTACCTGATTGCTATTAAATCAGATAGCTGGGCCTTACCCTAAGCATGCTGAAATTCTATGGGCAATGTTTCTAAGCATCCACGTCTGGAAACTATTGGTCTAGTCAATATATTCCAGTTGAGGTTGTTACATTTCTAAGCCTCCCTTGAAATGAGAAAGATGGCCTATTATATTAATATTTTGGCTTTGTAGATGACTCAGACAGGAAAAACAAAGTGAAAGGAAATAGAACCTTGAGTACTGCTGAGAAAAAGCGGCTCTAATTCTGATGAGATACCAAGGAGGGAATTAAAAATCCCACTCACGGACTGTCATTGGTAAGAGCAGCTCCATAATGGTTCTCAAACCATTAGAGAGAATCAGACTCACCTGTAGAAGTTGTTTTACTGGTCATTCTATTATAAAAATTCTCAAACATACAGAAAGACTAGTTGACTCAACTGCCACATATAATATACCTACTACCTGGTTTCAAAAGTTGTCAACATTTTGCCCTATATGTGTGGACACACATATGCATGCATCCACAAATACAAACAACTAAAAAGTATATTACAGACATCATGATATGTAACACCTAAACAGTAACCTCAAATAGCCCAGAAATATTTCAGCACACATTTTTCTAAAATTAATGACATCCTGGGGCATAACCACACCACCATAATCACATCTAACTGAATTAAAAATAATTTCCTAAGATCATAGAACACTCAGTCCCTAACAAAGCGGCTAGAGAAACCAAAACAGAAAAGCAAAGCTTCCTGTCCAGATTCCCAAAAATGTTTCTTTAGGCAGGTAACAATTGTGCTCTGAGACGTGCTGCTGTAGATGACTAATTAAGAAGGCTTGTCTTTCTAATAACTCAACCGCAGTTCACTTTTTGTGCTTGGAAATTGCTTGGCGATGTGTATGGCTCTGAATAGTCATTACTTCATCTGCTGCTCTCTGCAGTGCTGCTCTAAGGTGGATAGAAGCAATGGAGTGCCTGAGGCCAGGAATCATCGTGACTCACCAGGTCCTATTGGTAGATCGCAGCTTGGATTCCAACTTGGGTGTGATGGACAGAGCACTGAGCAGAGGGTCTGAGCCCAAGAATCCTAGCATTCACTCTGCTCCTCACTCTGCCTATGGGACCTCGGGCATTGGCCCCCACATCTCTGGCGTCTTCACCTGTAAAGGGAAGAACTAAACAGATGGTCTCTAAGATTCTGCTTCCATCTTTCTTCAAACCAATGCATTTCTGAGTCCTCTTTTAAAACCTTTGATTCATCTCCATTCAGTTCCACAGCAAATTTATACACGGGTTCATTGAGTTATCAGGAAACACCTACTAATAGAATATTCTGGAGAAAGGGATTGACTTAATGAAAATCTTCCCACTTGCTATAGCCAAATATAGCCAGATCCCTTAAGCTCAAGGAGAGTGTGAACCAGTATTGAGAAACTCCTTCAGTAAGTTAGATGGGACACAGTGTGCGTGAGGAAGATTCTCTTTCTTCTGCCCACGCTGGGAAGGCAAAGGCAGCCCCCTAGAGTACAAGTCTACAGGCCAGAATGCCTGGCATGAGCATCTGAGGTCGCAGATGTCAGAGAGAAGGGCACACCTCTGTGGAGGTACAGAAGTCCAAGCCTTCTCTTCCTCGTTCCTTTATTTTTTTTTAAGTTTTTTTTTTTTTTTTTTTAATTTCTAGGAGATAGAGAGACAGTTTGAGCAGGGGAGGGTCAGAGAGAGAGGGGGTCACAGACTGAAACAGGCTCCAGGCTCTGAGCCGGCAGTCAGCACAGAGCCCGACGCGGGGCTCGAACCCACGAACCGCGAGATCATGACCTAAGCGAAAGTCGGACGCTTAACCGACTAAGCCACCCAGGCGCCCCTCTTCCTTGTTCCTTTAAAAGAAAACTACAAAAATCTAAGAGTGCGTTGCTGCCAAAGTCAACAGCTTCTAAACAGAAACGATATATTCAGCTTGAGACCCCCACTTCATTTTACAAGTGACCCCAGCGTCCTCACCCTTGCCTGTATGATAAGGGCTCCGTGTCTCCTTAAAGCTCTGCCGCTTGCCCACATTCCCCAGAGCTGGTCCAGGCAGAGCTGTGGGCTGACAGGTGAGGACCAGCACTATTTAAAATTCTTCACTGGAGGGAGACTTTAATTTTATATGTATTGTGTGAATTTTTTACAAGTAGAACATATTCATGCATTGCTTGTGTAATTAAAAATAAATAATTAAAATCTTTGATGGCTGATGGGTTTTTCTTTTCAGACTCTCAAAGACAATGCAATCTCCAGGGTGCAGCAATAGCTCTGAGGTTTTAATGGTAGTATGTGGGGCAGGGGAGGGGGTGGGCAGGGGCGTGTATGTCAGTGTGTGTGCATGTATGTGTGTGTGGTATGTACTGGTGGGGTATGATGCATGTGGTGTAGTTTGTGTGATGGGAAGGGTGTGGGGATTGTGATGGGGGTGTGGGGGGTAGGGCTGTGATGGGTGTGGTGTGGTGGATGATGGGTGTGGGGAATGGAGAGGGGCATATACGGGAGCATATGATATGGGAGAGAATGGTGTGTGGTAATAAGTGTGTGGTGTGGGGGTGTGTGTACGGAGTGTGAGGTGTGGCGGGGAATTGGGTGTGTGGGGGGTATCTATGAGGGGTTAGGGGTGTGATGAGGAGTGTGGTGTGGAGATGTGTGTGTGTGTGTGTGTGTGTGTGTGTGTGTTGTGTATGTGGGGGGGTGGAGGTGGGGTGATGTATGTGCAGTATGTGTATGTGTGGTAGGGGGTATGGTGTGTATGGTGTAGTGTGTGTGGTGTATGTGGTGTTGAGTGTGTGATATGGGGGTATGTGTGCAGGGTATAGTGTGTGAAGGAGTGTGGTGTGTGTATAGTGTGTGGTATGGGGGTGTGTGTAAGTGGTGTAGTTGGGGTGGGCGTCAGGGGTGGGGAATGTCAGGGGTATAAGGTGGTATGGTGTGTGGTGGGGTGTGTGGTGTGGAAGTGTGTGTAGGGGGTGTGATAGTTGTGTATGTGTGTGTGTAAGTTGGGGGTGGGGGCTCCCATTTACAGGAACTAAACGGAAATGGCCTCATAATGCCAACACAGCGACAGTACTCATTTTCAAGCCCTCATTTTCATGTACATTAGGGGCAGTAGGAACACTAAGGATAGATAAGTATGGTGGAATGTGGACCAGCAGTGGAAGAAGGGAGACAAAGATGTGGAGTAAATGAACAATTCCCCTGGTTCTCTGGGTCTCTGTCTCTGTCTCTCAGTCTCTCATGACCTCTTTCTGAATATTCTCTCCACTTACCCTCAGTGCTACAGACCCATCTGGCTGGGAGCCATGTCCTCACGTCCCTCTTGACATGCCCACCAGAGGCCAGAGCACGTTCCTTCTTCAAAAGTCCTTTGCCCTCATTAGGAAGTTAATCACCACCTGCAGCCTGTCCTCGGACGTCAGGTAAGGAACTTGCCAGCGTCGGGGTGACTGGCCTGAGATCAGAAAGCCCCCGCCGTCTCATAGAGAAGAGTTAAAATCTAGGGCTTCGGTCCCAAAGGAGTCACACAATCCAGGAATGAGCCCTCCTCATGGAGAGTCAGACAGGGAGGTGAGCTTCAAGGTCACCTCCAAGGCCAGGGCCCTGATTCTTTCTAGCCTGCCTTCAGAGTAGCTTAGGGTGGTCTGGTTTAGTGACACATCTTGTCCTGGAATCAGCTGAGGTGGCCACCATCCCTCAAAAAGATGGAACTGGAAAGGACAGGTTTTATAACCTCGAGACTAAATAAAAGGCATCCAGACCAATGAAGGCAAAAAGGGGCAAAGCAGCCCACACACACCATGTCGTGAGCATGGCTGGTGTGGAGTTAGTTTTGCTTAGTGGTTAATCTTGTGGGCACCTGTGTTCTAATCCCAGCTCAGCCATCAGCCGTGGCCACTGATCCTTCTTTCCCCAGAGTCCCCCATTGGAGCTGGTCAGACAGAACCTCTGGTTCTTGTCTGGGATCTGCTGCTTCTTAGCTGTGTGAGCATCAGTGTCACCATCTGGAAAACAAAATGGCATTAAGAACATCTCCTTGTGAGGTTGTTGTTAGGATTCAGAGACAATGGATACAAAGCACCTGGTACAGAAGGTAATTAATATGTTAGTCATCCGTCATTGCTGCTCATGACCATGTGATGACACCTAGGTAAGCTCTCAGAGGGCATAGACTATGTCTTCTGTACCTTTGCACCCCTCGCCACTTAGTGATGTGATGAAAATGCTCATCACCATGTTTGTTCGATAAATTTTTAAAAACGAGCATCTCCTTCCACTCGATCGACAGCCCTACAAGAGGGAATGAGAAGTGGTGCACTCTGGAAATAGAGCACCAAATCCACCCCTCGCTGGATATGTCATATTGACAGCTCTGGTGGGCACATGATTCGTGTCTGGCCGCCTCCATCTGAACCACCTTCTATTTTAGAGGAATTCTCCCACCCCCACGGGGCTGAAACAGTCTTTCTTGGGAGTAGAAAAGGCTAGCTTAGCTACTCCCTTTCTAGCCTCTCCTGCAGCTAGAACCCAGACTTATGCTCTCCCCAACAGAAACCACTTTGCCAAATGTTTACATGGGAGCTGATGAGACGAGAGAAAAGGGACAGGGAGCAATGAGAGCAGTGACCACTGAAAGGTGGAATTTCAGGGGGCAAAAGAGCGCTGGTGCAGTCTGCAGTCACAGAAACTACTGATGCCCTAGCAGGAATGCCAACACTGGCATCTGGGTCTCTGTGACCTCCCCTGATTCCCCTAGCTCCACAATGCCACGCTAGGCATACTTCTGGAGGCTTAGCCCTGGTTCTCTGTGAGCTGCCCAAATTCCTCTCAATAGTCTGTGTCTGCTTTATTAGCCACAGTCGTGTTCGGTAGCTTACAACCCAAAACTGGATAAATCCTGCAAGGCGCTTAACCTCTGCAGCTCAGTTTCCTCATCTTTAGAATGGGCTGAATTCCTTAGGGACAGAAGTAGGTACTCTACGCCAAGCGTCCGGCATCAGAGGACTCAACAAATATTATTTTCCTATATGACCTCAGTCTGGTGACAGTTACAACCTCCAGCCACAACATTACCTTATATTCCTTTCTTAACTTTGGAGTATTTATTTGCCCTGGGAATCCACAGGATTATACCATCTCATTGGTTGGTTCTCTAGCTAGAGTGAGGTCAGGGGGCCAGGAATAAATTGTACCCATCATTTATAGGTTGAATGGCTCAGAGCCCTCAAGAATGATCTGTAAGATGGGGCACTTGGGTGGCTCAGTAGGTTAAGCTTCCAGCTTCGGCTCAGGTCATGATCTCATGTTTCATGAGTTCCAGCCCTGAGTCGGGCTCTGTGCTGATGGTTCAGAGCCTAGAGCCTGCTCCGGATTCTGTGTCTCCCTCCCTCTCTGCCACTTCCTGCTCCCACTCTGTCTCTCTCACAAACATTAAAAAAAATTTTTAAAGAAAGAGTGATCTGTAAAGACTGAACCTAGGATGGGATCAACTATGGTCCTCATTTCAAAAGAAAATATACCACAGTTAATATATCTAACTTTCCCCAAATCCTCCAGATGAAATGGAAGGATCTTGGCACAAATATTCTTTTAAGGCTTTCAAGACTATAATTCCTTGCATTTTCAAGATTTGCTGAACTGGAATAAGAAACAGTTGCAGAGTTATTACCTCTTGACATCTCTTTCACTCACAGACTGGGTGGTTTTTGCCCCTTTGTGAAGGCCTCTGCACTTTACAGATATCTTCAGGTGGTGATAAAGAGCCACATGCTCTGACCAGGGAGCCTTAACAGAAATTCTAGATACCTAGATACCTTATCACTGCTTTAGACTCACCTTGTGGATTTGTAGATGACTTTGAAATGTGTTAACTGCAAGAAAGGAAAACCACTCAAACTGGCTTAAGCAAAAAGGGATAATTCATTGGATGTACAGCCGAGTATCTAACAGAACCCAAGGACGGTAAGGACAGCCAGATCTCAAAAGAATTTCTCTCTCCATTTCTCTAGGACCACACGAAGCCTCGTTGCTAATCCTTTCAGTGGTCTGTTTCATTATTTCCCACTAAAGAGCCCCATGGACTGTTCCCTGGTTTCACCTCCCCTGTCCTCCTTCTCAAAAATAGCAGCCTTAGGGCACCTGGGTTGCTCAGTCAGTTAAATTTCCAACTTCATCTCAGGTCAGCATCTCGCTGTTGGTGAGTTCAAACCCCGTATCGGGCTCTGTGCTGACAGCTCAGAGCCTGGAGCCTGCTTTAGATTCCTTGTCTCCTTCTCTCCACATGTCCCCTTTCTCTCTCTCTGTCTCTCTCTCTCTGTCTCTCTCTTTCAAAAATAAATAAACATAAAAAAAATTAAAAAATAGTAGCCTCACAACCATTCATCTCTATGGCCTTAGGAGCTTCCTTTTCCTGCATTACACTTCTTATGGCCTGAGCATATAGTGTGTATTTATTTATATCTTTCCCTTGCCCCACTAGCGTGTAGATTCTATGAGGAAAGGGATTTTGCTTTAGGTAATGTTGTATCATCTGCATCTCAAAGAGAGTATGATGCCTAGAAGGTATTCATTGAATCACTTAAAATGAATAAAGAAGGAATGAGTGAGTGAATTCTTCTCTCTCATCTTGTTCTCTGCTTCTGAGTGCTCATGGAGGAAAATAGCTGCCTAGCAGCAGTCTCTGTGACTTCTCCTGATCCCCCATTCAAACTCCTAATTATTGACTAATTTAGTTTCTTGGTGAAATCCTTGAAGAGAGGGAGAATCCGATTGGCTCAGGACATCCTACAAATGAGTTCCTTTGGAGTCTACTCTATGTCCCAAGACCTTTAGTTGCAGAATGGAGCCCAAAGCACAAAAAGGCATCCAAGACTGTGGGAAGAATTTGCATCTTTCGGTAAAAAGCCATCATATACAGAGTCTTTGTTTTATTTAATTTTGTGTTCCTACTGAGGAAGTTGGACAATCACTGGTTTTTGTTGTTATATACACACACCTACAATATTAAACAAAAAAAAATACACAAAACATACATGTAGGTGTCTTTCTTCATGAATTCCCAATTGTTTCTATAAAAGCCTTTTCAAAATTTTTTTTAATGTTTACTTTTGAGAGAGAGACAGAGAGACAGAGTGAGAGTAGGGGAGGGGCAGGGAGAGAGGGAGATACAGAATCCGAAGCAGGCTCCAGGCTCTGAGATGTCAGCACAGAGCCTAACGTGGGACTTGAACTCATGAGTCATGAGATCATGACCTGAGCTAAGGTCGGACACTTAACCAACTGAGCCACCTAGACACTCCTCTATGAAATCCCTTTTCCATGTATCTTCTCAGGAACCATGATCAGAAGGCGAGGCTTTCCATGGAAACTGAACCCTACTCAGCAATTGAGCTTCTCTCCTGATAGATGCTTATAGAAGTTTTCTTCTCTCCTAAGAAAACCTATTTTTCCATGGGTCCTCCAGATGGTTATGAGCTGAACTATTCTCCTCCACAATTCCCCCCCTACATTCACCAGTTCTTTCAGTGTCTTTCCCCAGTTAGCTTTAAAGTGAGACATAACCCCTACTCTGCTGTAAAATTCTGTGTTTTTCTTTCATTCATCCCTCACAAGGAAGAAAATCATCCCAACCACCTTCCCCTTCTCTTTAGCTAGAGTTGGGTGCAATCACTGTGGTATTAATTAATGAACAGACTCTTGGTCTGGTTGCCCTGGCAATGCTCATCAAAGCGTCAGAAGCCTTCCAACAGAACAGCACATCCAGTAGTCGATTATCTGTTTTCTTCACACATATGAGCCAAGTGCATGGAGCACCTGGTGCTGAGATGGGCACCCAGGGGATGCTCAGTAAACACTTGCTGACTAGCTGATAACACCCAGGCCAATGAGGAGAGTGCTTAGTCTGCTGCCTTGAACATCTGAAGGCAGTCAGAGCTGGTGGCTGAGACACTGTCCAAAGGGAATAGCAACCATTGTAATTTTACAAGAGCATCAGCATGGTGCTAACACCTTAGGAATAATCTAGAAGAGTAGGGAAGAGACTATAAGCCCTTTACTAGGGCCAGGCTGCAATTGGAGGGGAAGAGGGAAGAACTAGAGCAATTATTTCTGCCTGTCATTCCCACTACCATCTCCCAAGGCAACAAAGAAGACTCTCCACCTTGGACCTCAGTCTCAGGGGTCCTTACATAGTCAGCCATTAGCCCAACTCATGCTAGGTCAGATGTCCAGGCAGGAAAATCTGCCTCACTCAAGTGTAACAGAGAACATTCATAAACACAACCACCAGCTTTCAGTTTAGTTACAAGCATGGATTTTCCAGCTTGTTTCTTCCAAGCCCATTTTTGGGGCTCTACTCTTTAGGAAAGTTAAGTCCTCCCAGGTACATCTCAAATTCAAGTGGAAACTGTTTACTCCATTACATGCTCACTGATTGCTTCTCACATTTCTTTGTAAAATAAGGAACAGAGAGTGACCCATCTATCCTAGCCCACTTAAAGGAGAATTTATTAAAAAGTTGCAGACCTGGCAGTCACCTGACCTAGCTGGGCCTCTTGGAAAGAGGATCTAAGTAACTGAGAGTCACAGGGCCCTAGCAGCTACCCTTTGGATATCTCTGACACAAATAGTCTTGCATCTCAACCTCTCTCCAATGTCTTCTATCTTCTCCTCTCTGCTTCATCACTCACAGTTTCTGCTCTCAAAATTTCAGCTTTGGCCCGCGCTAGAGCTGACTCTGGCCCCATCCCTATATACATTTTGGGCCTAGGTAGTGACAAATAACTCTCCCAGTCCCTCACTATTCCACTTCCAAATTTCAAGAGAGGGTCCTGATCGGCTCAGCTCTGCCCAGGAAACTGCTCTAGACCAAATAATTATATGAGACATAAAGGGCAAGAGTGGGTTGTATGCTACAGTCATGACTGCTCCGGTCAACCTCCCTGATCTGGGCTGGGAGCAATTGCCCAAGGAGGAAACTTTGGGTGAGAGCAGGAACCCCAAGCTATGTTGACTGCAGCTTCTGGGATGGGGATCTCCTGGGCCTTTTTTTTTTTTAATGTTTTGTTTATTTATGAGAGAGAGAGAGAGACAGCATGAGCAGGGGAGGCTCGGAGAGAGAGGGAGACACAGAATCCGAAGCAGGTTCCAGGCTCTGAGCTAGCTGTCAGCACAGAGCCCGATGCGGGGCTTGAACCCACGAACCGTGAGATCATGACCTGAGCCCAAGTCGGTTGCTCAGCCGACTGAGCCACCCAGGTGCCCCTCTCCTGGGCCTCTTTATTCCTGCAGTTTCTATATACTACTACCCACCATTTAATACTTCTTTTTGTTCTTTCACATCTTCTTTCTACCTTTTAAGCATCCTTTTCCTGACCATGGCCTTTATGGTACCATTACCTACCCTAAACCCTAGTTACTCCTGCATGATATTCTTAGGTTCTTTTTTGGATGAAGAGTATCATATACAATATAGTGTATGCTGATATAGAATCTCTATCCAAACATTCCACATCTTCCACTCATGCTCACCTGTCTGTGTATTCTACTTATCCGAGCACACAGCCACCTTCCTGCTCACAGAAAAACATTTGTCTCCAAAACTCATGTTGAGACTATTTCTATAGCCATCTGTCTACCCAAAGTCTGTTCCATAAGTCATTTTGTCAGAAAAATCTACTTCCTTTGAGAATTTGAGGACTTAAGCTTAATGAAGATAGTCATAACACATCAATCAGCATGGTCCTTGAATCCAAGTTAAGCCATAAACTAGTTTTCACAAATTTTCAGTAAGAACTTATTTTCTAGAGAACAGCTGCTTAATTCTGATTTCTAGAACTTAATGAAACCAGGTGCTTTTTGAGTGAGTTCAAATCGATAGCCCTCATTCAAAATAAAAACTGCACATTATCTCCTTCATTTGCTTACCAACCTGGTATGTGTTAAGTCTTACCTTCTAAGGTGAAGGAGACACAGGTGAACAAAAACAGACAAGTCCCTGCTCTCCTAGAGATAGGAGATATCAAGTGTCTGTATTACTGTCATGATTATAAAGTAAGATGAGGACAATGAGGGAAGGAACACAGTTTGAGATTATATAACAAAGAAATTTTATGTAGACTGGGGACGGGGCTGAATTGGAGGCTTTCCTGGGGATGTGAGATTTATATTCAGTGCTGAAAACAAAGTTACCTAGGCCAGCGGGCAAGGATGAGAAGACAACTCCAGGTGGAGGAAGTGCATGCGCAAAGGCCGTGTAGCCAAAGGCAGCAGGATCATTTAAGGAAGTGCAAGAAGTCTGGAGTGAAGGGATGATAATACCCAGTGAGACTAGAGAGGCAAGAAGGCAGCTAGACTCCACAGAACTTTTGAGGTCATGTTCAAATCTTTGGGCTTTATCCCAGTAGCACAGGGGCGCATGCCATGGGAGGATTTTAAGTGGCAGGTGGGTGAGGAAGGATTGAAGAGGGCTGATATTATCAGACTCCTGTGTTCAAAGACTCTTTTTGGCTACAAAGAGAAAAACAATTTGGAAGCAGGAAGAATGATGTGGACAGACCAAAGAAGTAATGTAGTAAATGTGAGCAAGACGATGGAACTGGGACCAGGCGAGGGCAAGGGAGAAGGGCAAGGATTTGAGAGATATTTCGGGGCGGGGGGGGGGGGGGGGCCGGGGGACCATCAAGACCTGTGCAATCTTCTGAGAGAACTAATGTACGTACATAAGCCCATAACCTGTAGGAGTTAACCTATTTTAAATGACAGAGAGAAACTGGTTGAAGTGAGGGAGGATAGTGTTAATTCTAACTAGGAAAGGCATTCTGGAGAAAGAACACAGTTCTGAACATGGTTAGATTTGGACATGCTGGGATGGAGGAGAATGGGGACCCCAGATGCTCCTGGGGAATATGTTTTGGAGTTCATATCATGGGCTGTGGCCCTAGTATACTTTATACATAGCCTTCTCATTGCCTAGTGAGGAGTAAAACTTGAATAAATAAATCAGATAATCTTGAAAGTGTACAGAGGTACTCATATAACATTGGTCAATGTGTGTCTCCTCTGTGACAGGCACTGTGATTATACACAAATCAACACCACACAGTTGCTGCCCCTAAGATGCTTATGGTCCAAGCCCACCACCTTGACAGTTCATGGAGCAGTCTCTACAAGTACAGTCTGAAGACCACCTGCATCAATGTCACCTGGGCAACTTGCTCGTAGGGCAGTTTCCCATGATTCTCCCAAGACCAAACAAATCTGACTCTCTGGAATGAGAGCCCAGAATCTTCCTTTAAAGCCACCTCACCAGAGGGTATATATGCATCTCAAGCCCAAAAATGGAGTGAGGGGGCAGAGGAGGAAACAAGTATTCTCTAAGCGACTGTGCTTCGTATGTGACAAGCATTATACATAGTAATTAATTTAATCCTCCCCACGATACTACCATGTTTTTATTATTATCTTCATTTTATAGACAAGGAAACCTAGATACAGATAGGCTAATAAATTTACCTAATGATACAATTCATGTCGTATAATGATGTTCTGTTTCACAAAAGATATTTTTTTTTTAATGTTTTATTTATTTCTAGGAGAGAGAGAGAGACAGCGTGAACAGGGGAGGGTCAGAGAGAGAGGGAGTCACAGACCGAAACAGGCTCCAGGCTCTGAGCTGGCAGTCAGCACAGAGCCCGACGCGGGGCTCGAACCCACGAACCGCGAGATCATGACCTGAGCGAAAGTCGGACGCTTAACCGACTAAGCCACCCGGGCGCCCCAAGATATTTTTTTTAAAGTTCAGTCAAACAGTCAAAAATTGAGACAGACCACCACCTTTTATTGTTGGTCTTTTTTAAAAAAATTTATTATGTTTATTTATTTGTGTGTGAGAGAGAGAAAGTGAGTTGGGGAGGAGCAGAGAGAAAGGGAGACAGAATCCAAAGCAGGCTCCAGGCTCTGAGCTATTAGCACAGAGCCCAACACAGGGCCGGAACCCACAAGGGTAAGATCATGACCTGAGCTGAAGCTGGACACTCAACCGACTGAACCACCCAGGCGCCCACAGACCACCACTTCTGAGCATGGCAACAGAACAGCATTGGGCCATTTGATGAAATCACCCCGTGAAGATCTGTGATCTTCCCAAGAGAAACAAACAGGTGGAATTCCTTTTGGCATCTGTCAGACAGGGGGATCAGCCAGGGAGAAAAGGAACACAAGGAAAAGAGGGAGCCAAGGAAGAACAAAACTGACTTGCAAGTCAGTAAACCAAGTCAGGTGGGCCAGAAAAATACTGGAAGGGCCACCTGGGTAATTTACATGCTAGTGCTTGACAAAGTCATTGGCTTGCAGATAAAATGGCCTCTTTGGCACTGAGACTCCCTGCAGAGCCACTTCTATAGGGAGAAGCAGCAAGCAAAAACATCAACATCCTTTCTTCCCCCTCTGCCGCCATTTAAATATAACCTCCTGGTGACGGAGGAACAAGGGGGAGAAGAAGGGCGGAAATGGTGGGGGAAAGGGAGAGAGGCAAACCATGAGAGACTCTTGAATGCTGACAAAAACTGAGAACTGATGGATGTGGGGGGGGCGGGGATGGGCATGGAGGAGGGCACTTGTGGGGATGAGCACTGGGTGTTATGTGGAAACTAATTTGACAATAAACTATTTGTAAAAAAATAAAATAAAAAATAAAAATAAATAAATAAATAAATAAAAATAAATAAATATAACCTCCTGGGTCAGACACAACCTGGTCCCTCCTGGATAGCAGATCCTACCCAGCAAAGCAGACACAAACCCAGAGGACCAGACCTGCAATTAAGCCACTGGGAGTTAGGAGGAGAGAATTGCCAGGTAGAATAAACAGACGCCAAGACTGCAGACGAAGGTGGAGGTTTAATTCTGCTGAGCAGGGAAGATTGGCAAGCATGTCCCAACTGGGGCAGATTGTTGCAGTGGAGGTGAAATATTTCATTGGATATTTTCAGAGGGAGATGCATGCAGAGGAACTGTTCCAAATATATTTTTTAAAATATCTTTGCAGTAACAAGCTAGGTAGGAGCATGTGGGTAATTGATGCATATGCATGAGAGCATAATTAAGAACTATAAGACCTGGAAGATTTTCAAGCTCTATGGCAATTATAAACTATGAAAAAACACTCTTCCTTGGGGTGTATGGCTATTATTCAAACATCTCTCCTCATTATAGTACCTGGAACTTACGTAGCACCGCACAGAAATGTAATAAACAAGGGGTGAGCCGTCATAAACTAATAATGATTCCTGGCTTTGTGTTTTTCCAAGAGTCTTCCCGTGCATTATTTTATTTGATCCCAGCATGTATTAGTTTCCCATTGCTGCTGTAACAAATTACTACAAATTGAGAGGCTTAAAATAACATAATTTTTTTTTTTTTTTGCTCTTATAGTTCTGCAGTCAGAAATCCAAAATGAGACTTACAGAGCTAAATCAATGTGTCAACAAGCATGGCCCCTTCTGAAGCTCCTGGGGAAGAGTCTGTCTCTTGCCCTTTCTCACTTACAGTCCTTGGCCTTGGCCTCATCCTCCGTCTTCAGGGCCAGCCACGTAACTCCTCCAAGTCTTTTTCTGCTTCTGTTACCACATCACCTTCTGTCCCGCTGATCTCCTGCCTGCCTCTTCCAAGGACCCCAGTGATTACATCAGGCCCACCTGAATAATCCAGCACAATCGCCCCATCTCAAAGTCCTTAATTAGATCACATCTGCGAAGCCCCTTTTGCCTTATAAGGTAACATATTCATGGCCTCCAGGAATTAGGATATGAAAATCTTTGGGAGACATTACTCAGCCAATCACACTGCAGAAACCATAGGAAGAAGATACATAAATCCCAGTTTTGCAGATGAAGAAACTGAGATTCAGACAGTTTCTTGACTTGCCTTTAGTGGGTAAGGTAATTCACGTGTCCCACCAATATTTATTGAGAGTCCTCTGTGTGGCAGACATTATTGTATGCACAGCAGAAGAAAGTCTACTTTTTAAAAAAAAATTTATTTTAGAGAGAGAGCAAACTAGCAGGGTACAGGGGCAGAGAGAGAGAGAGAGAGAGAGAGAGAGAGAATCTTAAGCAGGCTCCATGCTCAGTGGAGAGCTGGATGTGAGGCTCAGTCCCACGACCTTGGGGTCACAATCTGAGCCAAAATCAAGAGTCAGGCACTCAACAGACTGAGCCACCCAAGCACCACAGTAAAGTCTACTTTAAGGAGCTTACATCCTAGTGGGACAGATAGATGAGTATTTAAAGATTTACATAGATATAAATATGCCTGTGTTGTAAAGGAAATGAATAGAATAGTAGAAAAATAACAGAGTAATCATCATTTAGGTTGGGGGGGTGTTACCCAGAGGAAGCATCTTTGAGAAAGTAGTGTTTGTGCCAAGACTTGGAGGTATGTGGGAGTAGACAGTCAAAATGAGAAGGAGCAGCATGTGATGCTGAGGGAAAAGTACCAGAAGGTGACTAGGAGTGGGGAGGAGCCTGTAACTGCAAGAAGACATTGTGGCTGCAGCATGGTAAGTAGATATCACCTCTGCCTGGAAGTCTTTCCTGGTCTGGATTAGGAGCTCCTTGGTCTTATATAACCCCTTACACTCACCTCTCATCAGAGGAGCATGCTGATTTTAATAAACCTGAATATTTGGGTCTCTTTAACTAGAATATGAATCACAGAGAACCAGACTGGTCTGTTCATCTCTGAACACCCAGCCTTGCACAGTTCTGGACATGAAGTAGGTGCTCAATAAACACTCATGGAATAAATGTATCAACAAGTAATGTACAAATCGCTTCCTCTGTAAAACTCCCTGTGCCCGTGTGATTGGGCCACTGAGTTACCAACATTATAACTACTGTCCAGAAAACTATTACTCTTTTATTTTTCCATAGCTGATCTGATCTTTCTGACAAGCCTCCCTTTCTTTTCTCAATTACCCTCCCGATGCCAGATAGTGAGGGGAGAAATCTTATATTTAGTTTATCTGGTTCAATTTTTAGTTGTATGTGTCAGCAACCTCTTTCTATAACCTGTACTCTTGAGCATACTCAGTCTTTCAGATTTCTTAAAAAATTTTTAATTTTTTTTTTGAGAGACAGAGCATGAGTGGGTGAAGGAGGGACAGAGAGAGAAGGAGACACCAAATCCAAAGCAGGCTCCAGGCTCTCTGAACGGTCAGCACAGAGCTTGATGCGGGCCTTAAACCCATGAACCGTGAGATCATGACCTGAGACGACATTGGACACTTAACCAGCTGAGCCACCCAGGCGCCCCTCAGTCTTTCAGATTTCTGATCTGTTCCCATCAAGATGGCAGCCAGGCAAACAAAGGGGCCTTTTCTGCATGTGATCCATTAGCTCTTCTTCTTGTACTCACTCTGCTCAGTAGAAATTGGATTCTTCCATGTTGGAACAGAAACTGTTTAAAGCAAAAGACTACACTCTATCAGGCCCTCTGGACAGTACTGAAAGTATGGAGGGAATCTCCTATGATATAAATATCATTACTGATTATAACTAAGGTGACAGACCACATCCCAAGAGAGAGTCACTGCTCTGTGATTCACTAGTGAAACAAGCTCAAGTGGCTGGTGATGCACTTTTTCCTGGTCTCATTTTCCTTATCTGCGAAACATGGAAAATAAAAATATGGACAACATTCTTTGAGTTCAGTTTACAAAATCAAGGTGAAAAAGACATTTGGGGGAGGGAAGTTGAGGACCCCAGATAAGAAACCAAGACCATTGTCCTCACTCCCCTGCCACCCACTCTAATCTGATTTGTGTTCCCAATGTTGTCATTTCACCAAACATCAAGATCACATAGAGTCATGCTCCAGGTTGTCTCCTTGGGGTTCTAGAACTTTGGGGTTCTTCTGACCCTGTCTCCTTTTCCAACCTTGTCTTTCCTGGGTTTGTAACCTCGGGCGATCTGTTTTAACTTCTCTGTGCCTCAGCTCCCTTATCTGGAACTACTCCTACCTGCCTTACTATGGTTAGTGGCTTACTAAGTCAACCTGACACAAGCCATGACACATGACACAAGCCAGAGAGTAGTGGTTCAGGATACATCAGTTCCTTCCAGGCTGGGAAGCCCACCCAAACAGCCCATGGTACATGAGACCCTTTCCCCAGCCTCTGCTCTCGGCCTAGAATGCCTTCCCACCTGAATCGGTTCAAGACATCCTTCCTGTCCTCCAAAGTCCCTTCAGGAAGGACAAGCTCCCCTCCAGGAAGCCATGTGAGAATTCTTCACCACAGCAATTTCTTCCTTGCTGAATACTATAGAACCATACATTTCAGGGCTCAAATCTGTTCTATTTGTTCCACGTGACTACTTTCTTCAACTGGCTGTAAAACCCTGAAGAGCGTGTCTTAGACACCTTAGCACAGAGAAGCTAAAAGGAAGCCTAATCTCTACACACTGGCTGAATGTATCTAGATCTTCCTCAGCCCCAGGACATGCAAACTCAGACCACGGGCTCACAAAGGCAGCGCCGTGCCGGTCAGCCCAGCCAGACACACAGGCTCCTGCAGCAGTTGGAGGTTTCACTCAAACGGAGAAGGTGGTAAGAAAGCCTATTTGCCCATAAGTAAATAACTGTTGTAATTATGGAACATTATTCTCAACAGACCAGCGGATGGAAACCAATTTGCATAACAGACGTGGTTATTCATGGAAATGTTTGTGATTTATCTACCAAAGCAGATGAAGACCCTAAAATTAATGTGTGTATGCCAGCTCCAGGAAGCCAAACACTCACTTCCTCACCCTCTCCTCAACAAGGCACATGACTTGCCCATAGGTCAGCCTTGGCGTCTTCAGATCCCCTAATGTTGGGGAGCTCTGAACAAAGTGCAGGTCTGAGAGTGGCACAGGAGCATAGGTGAGGAAACGCACAGACCACCAGCATTTTCCATTAGGCCAGGAAGTGAGAGTTGCCCATCTGATTGACAGGTGTCTGGTAGGAGTCTGGTATGTCCTGGAAACTATGACTGGAGCCTCTCTTGGAGAGGGATGGAACATGTGAACCCTGACAAGGAGAAGTTGGTGGATTCTCAAACACTGGTCTTTGTGTATATCAGAGCCATTTAATGATTTCTTTTTTTTGAAAACAGGAGCTTTTGTGAAAACCTGGATTTCCACCTCTGCCCAGAATTTCAGATTTAAGTGGTGAAATAAGGTGTCTCCCTGCATGCCCAGGTAAGAGCCATTCTAAGACGCAACCAATACAAAATCATCTGTAAACTTGAAGAATGCAACATGCCACAAAAGTGTCGTGTGTTAAAATAAAGAAGGTGATCTACGGGGCCCTAGAAGCTGTGTGCTTCAAGTCCCCCCCCCGCCCCGGAGATTCTGATTTAAGGACCCTCACACACTAGGGAGGTGTCAGGTACCCTACAACATGAAAAGTACCCACGTCCCTCAAGTTCATGGCTTGAAACCAAGGAAGCAATGAAGGTAAAAGCCCCAGTTTTGAAGCAAACAGACTCCTTTCCAGACCACTTTCCCTCTGGGACTATAAGAGTGAGAGCTCTAGAACCAGTGAAGAGACTGAACTACAGGAAACAAATGGGTAATCCCCAATGAAACCTCATAAATCCAGGGCTCAACGGAGGGAATTCATACTTGAAGATACAGACCTGGGGGTTAGGGTATTTGTTTCTCCTAAAGACTAGCTTTTAAGTGCCTATTAGCAATATTTGTTTCCTTATCTTTTTTTTTTTTTTAATTCTTTGCAAGGAAAAAGAGTTTTCAGTTTCAAATTCCAAAACTCTTAAAATCAAAGGCTGGCTCTGCTTAAGGTCCCTGCACACTTCCTATTATTTTTGGCTTAGGGGATATTTATACAAGCTCCCATGGGCTGCTAGCAACATTCAAGGTAGCAGCTATTAGTTAAATTAACTGACCCATGTGGTGCTTTAAGGGCAGTCTGTAGGGCAGGTCACAGAGAGTCCCTTTGCTCAAGCCTGAGGGGAACCCACACTCCTGAGGGGGATCAACTGAAGGGAACTGGGCTGTGGGAGCAGCTGAGAGGGCACCCATAGGTGACAGAGGTCTGCCCTGTGCACTCAGCAATGCAAATCAACATGAAATCATCCATAGAGCTGGATGGCGTGGATGGCCATGGAAGTTCCATGCATTCACATGAGTATACTGATGTTGCACAAGCATGAGCACAGATGACAGTAACTGAGAGCCGATGGCGCACAGTCAGGAAGCAGAGCTCCCGGCTGTGTAGAGGGCATCCAGGGAGACAGGAGTGCACAGCTGGCAGCACAAATATTTAATCACTAGGAAGGCCTTTGCTGCAGCAGCTCAGGCTCATCTCACTGTTTAGCCATCTAATGATTTGTTTGCTTTTGCAGGTGCCCAGAGGTGGCCCTTCCTGGAGGGTGGGCATCCCCATCTGGTCACTCCAAAGGAGAATCCCCCATTGACAGTTGATGGATTGAATTCTCAGGACACATTACAAATACATGAGCATAATGGGTGGAGACCCAGAGACTGGTTGCTTCTGGGTGTCCTGACCTAGAGACTTCTGACTAGCTGAGCCTTGAGCTAGGAAGGTTCCACATGCTGTTGGTGGCTTAGCTAGAAACTAGCCTGTTTCTCTTCTCCAGCCTCCCACTGCCTCTCATTAAGGAGACCTCCAACATGCTTTATCTGTCTAAAAAAAAAAAAAAGCAACTGATTATTTTTAATATATGATGTAGAAAGTTGAAAAAGGCATTAGGAGGGGTGCTGGGCATACCCAAGAAATGATGAGAAATCCTGGGAAGTGGCTACATGGAGACCGTCATCAGCTGGATAGAATGAGGACATAGACATGGGGTGGAGAGAAGGCATCCCAACTGTGGAATGAGAATCCTGTCCTAAGGCTGGGCTTCTTCCCTGTCTTGGGAAGGTCAAGACTCAAGAATAGCTGGCCACACTCAGCTCAGCTCTGTCCTCTACCTCCTGGGGGTGAAGAGCCACAAACTGCCCGTATGCTACCCTGTCTCTCTGGGGCAATGCTCTCCACACCCACCCCACCCTCCACACACACATAGCCAGTGCTGCATGGCTGAATGGGCTTGCCATGATCGACCCCACCCAGTTGACAGACTGGATGCTACATCTTCCAACCTGGTCTCCACCAGTAATAAAAATGACACTTAGACTCTACTTTTGTTGTATTTCTCTACTTATTGAGAATCTGCACTTGATCTTAGCCAAAAGGCCGAGAAGTGATCAACTTGTTGAGAATCTGGTCAAGGAAGACATATGCTATTTATTGAGGCCCTCAACGGCTTTGGTGGAAAGAGCACAGGCTTTCAAGCCAGAAGCCCAACATCTGAATTCGGGCTCTACTTCATAGTTGCAACTTGGGCAAGTCATTTAGCTCAGCAATTCCCCAAGGAGGTTTGTGTGTCCTTCCAGGGCCCAGATGAGTCAAACTGTATATGTAACAGTGCCAAGCTGTTCTTGTTCTCGTGCGTTGTGTTGACATTTACACCAATGGTGCAGAAGCAATGGTGGGTAAACTACAGATGCCCTGGCACAAATCTTCCCGGTTGTAACTGGACAGCACACTGTCATTATGTTCTTCCCCACCACATGCTTGCAATAAAAAAGGGGAAGAAAATATGCCAATTTCGTTAAGAATGTCTTAGATGAAGCAGTAAAAATGACTACTTTTATTAAATCTCAACCCTTGGACTCATGCCTTTTCAATACTTTGAGTGAGAAAAGGGCACCTAAAGGGAGTTTAGCAGTAGAAACCCCTGGTGAGAACCTTCCCGGGCGCCCTAGAGGGCAGATTTCCAGCATGCTCCAGAGTTCAGATTTCCATAGGTTCTGCCATATGGCACCACAGTGATCTCTCTGCCATTCATGAGCCACAGATGGGCTCTCTTCATTGAAGTCTGGATCAGCTCTCAGTGAGGGGAGGGGGTTCTCCCTTGGCCACCCTATCACAGCCTGGGGAGAGCACACGACTCTTTCCCTGCTCGTGTTGCCTTGTTTCACTCTCTCATTATGTTTTATCAGCCAATCTCTCCTTACTCCAATCCCCTGTTACAACTACAAAGTCTTTATATGGTCCTTCGGAGGAAACCGTCTTATTGTAGGAGGATCCATCAGGGCTTGATTGGGAGAGAGAAATGCACAGGGAGGTGAACAGAGCCCCATTTCCTTCTTGGACTGCATTTAGTACACACCTCACAAGACAGATGGAACAGAAATTCCTTTCTGGCCAAGCCCTGTGAGCCCCCCTCCTTCCCTGCCTCCCTTAGTGCCCTCCTGATGGAGCATGACCTAGGCAGGACAGCAGGGCTGAGGGCAGCCTCTTGTACACCCCATTCCAGGATGCCCTGTCCTCATCACACTTTCAATCTGGCCTTTGTCTGGGTCTCTGAGACATGAGGTGGGGCAGGGTGGCCTCCTAGCCCCACCCTCCCCAGAGCAGCTCATCCTTCAGCCGTGAGGGTGGGGGGTGACAGCAGACCTGTCTGGAAAGACACCTATCAGGGCCTTATGGGGTTCCATGGCTGGAGAGGAGAGAGGGCCCAGAAGGAGATAAATCATGAGAACCTACCACTTCCTGCAGACCTTGGACAGGCCACTTACATTCTCTGAACTTCTCATTTCTACCTCTGCCAATCTGTCCTCTGCTATGCTACTAGAATGATCTCTCCAAACACACTATATCCTGCTATAGCCACTATCCCTCTCAGTCCTGTCCCAGGCCATCCCTTCCACCTGGATCATCTCTCTCTCCCTGGGAAACTCTTAACATTCACACCAAAAAGAGGCGCCTGGGTGGCTTAGTCGGTTAAGCGTCTGACTTCAGTTCAGGTCATGATCTCACGGCTCATGGGTTCAAGCCCTGCATCGGGCTCTGTGCTGACAGCTCAGAGCCTGGATCCTGCTTCAGATTCTGTGTCTTCTCTCTCTCTGACCCTCCCCCACTCACAGTGTATCTCTCTCTCAAAAGTGAATAGATGTTAAAAAAAAAAATTCACACCAAGCATATGTCCTCCATAATGCTTCTGAGACTCCCAGGTTCACCTGAGTTCCCCAGTGCACTCCTCACACCCTGTACTGGGCTGACTTTCTTGCATTTTCCTCCAACCATGTTCTAACAACCTCCTTAAGAACAGGAGCTCCCTTTTCATCCCTGTGCACTAGGATCCAGCCTAGCCTATTTTTTCCTATCAAAAACTATATAAATAATAAATCCAAGTACATATGGTAAAGTAAAATAAAGTAAAGGCCTATCTGTCTTATCCATGCTTGGGGTTGTTGAATAAACATCAGCTGTTATTAGAGCCTGGTCTCACTAACAAAGAAACCAAAACACAGCTTGACTCACTTAAATCCCACAGCTAGTATGTGGCGGCGGCTGGACTCTGACGCTTTTCTTTCCTCTTCAGTTAGGACAAGAGGAGGGAGAGGCAGGGTTGCTGGGAAATGGTCCAGGTGTGTGGTCTTCGGCATTGCTCAGTGCTCTGCATGGGAGGTGGTCTGTATGCTGACGGCTGGTGGAGAGGGGGCACTGAGGGGCCACCCACCACACATGTAGACATAGCACCCACATCTCAGTAGCCACGCTAGACAGTTGGAAGTGCTCAGTCCTGCCCCCAGCTCCCACGTCCCTGCTCTGGCCCCCGGTGCCACGGGGGGAATGACCCTGCTGTAGCAGTAGATGCCGACCCCACCATTAGCAAGCTATTCCACTCACCAAACAGAAAGGCCCATGACCAGTGCCAGAGGCTCAGATCACATGGTTAATTGGATCAACTGAAAACACAGTGGAAAGCAAGTGGGGAGAGACGGGGTAGTTAGCACATTTAAAATGCTGTGGGAGAGGTTGGAAGGACCATACTACTGAATCCTGGGTTGTACAATGCTCCTGTGTCTGTCCTTCTGCCCCATCAGCCCTTCCTGCAGATGGTGTGGTTACAGCACCAGAGTGGAGGCTGGAGCAAGGAGCCCAAAGGACAGAAGGGGCGGGAGCCTAAGTGCACAGGTGCTCCATCAGAGAGACACAGGAGGGAGTGATGGCCAGCCACAATTATAGCTCACCAGTTAGTCAGCTGGGAGGCGTGGCTCTCTATCTGTACTTCCGGGGCTTAGAATGGGGCCATATGGGTGGCACCAATGGGCGGCTGATTGAACACGGAGAGCCTCGTGGGTCTCTTGTATGTTTGACTTTTCCCGAGTGTTTGGTGCTTCGTATGCCTCATGTATATTCAGTAAGTGATGAATATTCTGTGTCTGCTCAGCTCCTTCCTCCCTTCCTGTGTTTACACACGTGCTTCCCCTCATCTGCATCTAACTCGTCTCTCAAACCGTCTGCTTCTACCCTTAGTCTGATGTATCCTCATTTGTTGGTTTCTCTTATTTTCGAGAGCAAATCAAATATTCTCAAATAATCCAGCAAATGCACATAATGCCAGGTCTATTCCTAGAACTGTAACCCCAGCTGTGTGCAAAACCCCTACTTTACTGTGTGCAAAGCTCTCTTACTCTCAAAATCTTATTTGATCTTTGCCACGATCCTGTAGGGCAGGGGTTACCAGTAGATCAGAAGATGATCACACCAATACCTGGAAAGTGACATGACTTTCCCCAGACCACACAATCACACAGCCCATTGGTGGCCAAGGGGATGTAAGCTCAAGACCTCTGGCTTCTGGTCAAGTATGTTTCCAGTTTCACCAGTACCCCACCCCACAAGATCATTTCCATCCCCTGGAAGACCCCACCTTTTACAGCAGGATGCACAGAATTCAGACCTCTCCTCTCAGCTCCTAAGCCTCACAGCCTGGCCCAGCCTGATCTGAAGCCGCCATCACTCCCGGAAGCCTGGGTGTTGCGCATGCATACACACACACACACACACACACACTCACTCACTCACTCACTCACAGGCACAGGGAAAGGATAGGGAGCAAGGGGCAGGCCTGAGCAACAATCTCATAGGACCACTTCCAGGCAATGCCTGCAAACCTAACTATGTATTACACCCTCCTAGAGGCCACAGAAAGCCTGCCTGCAGCCCACTCTTTCCAGAAGTTCCTCCACTCATGACGAGATGGTGGCAGTTTGAGGAAAGGAATGTCTGCACCCCAAGAATAGCATGGTCCTCTCAGTGCTAAGCTCCAGGCCAAAGGCCCTCTAACAGTCTCCAATTTCTCCCTTCTCAAGGAAGCCAAAGACCAGGAAAAGAATGTTCATTGTAAGTTAAACATCTGAGCTGCACCCAGGGAATCCCCAACCACAGGCAATGGGAAAGAGGGTTAGCACACAGGTCAGCCTTGTTGAGGGGCCTGAACCGGGCCCACGCCCCCCAGTGTGTGTGGTACCAAGGGGTGAAAGGGCAGAAGAGGCAGCCTGGGGGTACCTCCATTCACCCAGAGCCCGTGCTGTGGCTGGCTGTGTGGCCTCCTCAGGGCCACCTCCCATTGTTACTGTTGACAAATGAATTGGTCTGAGAGCTGTGTGAGTGGAACGTCCAGCTTGGTGAAGCTCCCTGTTGAGGGAGACGTGATGTGAGGCCAATGTGAAGTCAACACAAAGACAACAATCACTTCACTCTTTTGATTCAGCCCAATTCAAAAACGAATCTGGGAACTAGAGCTTTTGTACCGAAGCTTTCAAAGAGATGTTTTCCAAACAGAATTGAAGCTTGGGTCTCAGGCATCAAGGGCCTTGTGGCCTCTGGTTTGCCCTGGCTCAGAAACCATGAGCGTCCTCTGGCCTGTGGATATGAACACTAGCAACTCGTTAAGGTAACTTACACCAGTAATGCTGGAGCCGGACTCAGACCAGCCTCTTGCAAATCTGTTAAATCCAGACAGAGGCAGATTGAGAGGTGATACAATACAATCTCCTCTGTCTGCACACATAACTTTTAAAAAGAATAGTTGAATTGAGAAATTAGGGCCCATGGCCCATGGGTCGCTGGTCAGGGGAATGAAAAACACCCAGACTCCCTGACAAGGTGAGGCCAGAGCCTTCTGCCTGCCCCCACCTCCCCACCCCTACCTAGGTCGGGCTGCACAACTTCTGGTCTCTTTCTTCAGCAAGCAGGAGTAGCTGAGCACACTGGGGATGGAGATGAGGACTTACCAACCCAGCCTCCCCTCGTCTGGGTCTGACTCCTGGTCAGTCACCTCATCCTGCTCACGAAGCTTCCATAGTCACTTGTAACCTGACAGCAACAGGCTCTGGAAGTTGACCCAGCTGGTGAACGCTTCTGGGAGGGGGCATTCTGAACTTGTAAAAGAAAACCATGTCCAAGTTCCCAGGACGTCCAAATACAAAGAATGTCTTCAGAGAGAGTCTGATGAGATTTTCAACAGCAGTTTGAACTGCCCCTGGGACCAGGGGACAGCACAGGACATCAGAGTAAACTGTACCTTAGGCCAATCAAAGGGGCCCTTTTAGAGGAAAATCGCATGTTTCTTTAAGCCAACCCTTATCTACAACCATCTTTGGTTAGCATCTCAAATATACACTGACTTTTTCATGACAAGATTCGCCTGAATTACTTCAAAGTTGTTCATTCATTCAGTAAATCCCAAACATGAGCTAAGCATCAGGTTAGGTGCTAAGCGGGTGCCGAGGTACATGGGTGAGTGGCCTGGGCATGGTGCTACCTCTCAAGGAGCTGCATTTACAATAAGGGCTTAAAAACATAGTTTTGCTTTTTCAGAACAAAAAAGCTATACGTTATTTAGAGGACAGTATTTATAAAACAAAGTACAGGGCTTTCATGAAAAAGGAAGCAGAAAAAAGGAAAAGGAAAGTGAGCTTGCATGATGGGGACTGAAGCTGGTCTTTTGAGCAGAGTCAGGCAAGCAGCCCAGTTTCCCAAGCTGAGGGCTGAAGCTATCACTTGCCGGGCCATGAAGAGCCCTTGCGCGGGGACAGATCGCCATCTAGTGCTGGTGTGGTCTCAGCACATGCCACAAATGTGGGAAGGCGGGCAGCCTCCAGGTAAATCAGGTGGAGCTCACAAGTGCACTGCCAAATGCCAGAAGTGCTGGTATGTTATGTTAACAAACTGTCAGGTGAGTATTGTTCTCACCATTTTATCAGTGACACTTTGGGGATTCAGAAAGGTGGAGTCATTTCATCAAGGTCCCCTGAAGCAAGGCAGGAATTTGAACTCAGTTCTTTTGACTTCCCAGGTCAATGTCTGCACCCTGCTGACTTCTTAGCATTGATGGGGGAGAGGAAGGACCTAAGCATCTCAGGATGAGGTCTGAAGTTCTTGAGTGATGCCTCAGCCCCGCAGGAGAGGACCCGGAGGCCGTGACAGAGCTTGCACAGGCCTGGCCACCCCCTGCCTATGCCCCCTGGGCCAGCACTGCTCCCTCAAACAGAGCTAAACTCTGGCTCCTCTGACCCACTGGCTGTGTTCCTAACATACCATTCCATTCCCCGCTTTCCTCACTTCCGGGTCTTTCACCTCCCCGCCCCAGGCAGTACATTCCATCAGGAATCTTGTCTTTCTGCCCTCAGTGTCTAATCTGGTGCTTCTTTACTAGGTGTCATTTGCCAAGAAACCTCACCCCACTCGTCCCAGTACCAGGCCACCTGTCAGTCATCGCCACCCCAGGAGATGGCCACTCTGATCCCCAGTGCCTAGCGCAGTGCCTGACCTACTGTAGGAAGCTGACCAGTATCTTCCAACAGATGGATGAATGTCTGGCTGGATGGCTGGATGGACAAATGGACAAATACCCAACTGGCCTCATCACGTGCTGACCAGCCAAGTTAGCCAATGAGCCCCTCAGGACAGAGCATCACAGTGGGGACAGAAGTCTAAGGGTGAGTGGCTGCATTCAGGACTGTGAATTCACCATGCCTTCTCACTATTAGGTAGGTGCTAGATCACACCTGAATTGCCAAGCGGAATCTCTGGAGCAAATGCTGGCCAGTATGTGGTCTCATGGAAGACTGTTCCAGAAGGTTCCTGGTCAGTGGTCCAGAAAACCCCCAGCTGGCAAGCTGGGCAATGATGCATCAACTTCTTTTTTTTTTTACAAATAGTTTATTGTCAAATTAGTTTCCACATAACACCCAGTGCTCATCCCCATAAGTGCCCTCCTCCATGCCCATCCCTCCTCCCCCCCACATCCATCAGTCCTCAGTTTTTGTCAGCATTCAAGAGTCTCTCATGGTTTGCCTCTCTCCCTTTCCCCCACCATTTCCGCCCTTCTTCTCCCCCTTGTTCCTCCGTCAAGTTCCTCCTAATCCTCCTATACGTGCAAACATATGATATTTGTCCTTCTCTGCCTGACTTATTTCGCTCAGCATAACACCCTCAAGGTCCATCCATGTTGCTACACATGGCCAGATTTCATTGTTTCTCATTGCCATGTAGTATTCCATGGTATAGATAAACCACATCTTCTTGATCCATTCATCTGTTGATGGACACTTAGGCTCTTTCCATGTTTTAGCTATTGTGGAGAGTGCTGCTATGAACATTGGGGTACATGTGCTCCTATGCCTCAGCATTTCTGTATCCCTTGGGTAAATTCCTAGCAGTGCTATTGCTGGGTCATAGGGGAGTTCTATTGTTAGTTTCCTGAGGAATCTCCACACTGTTTTCCAGAGGGGCTGTACCAGTTTACATTCCCACCAACAGTGTAGGAGGGTTCCGTTTCTCCACATCCTCGCCAGCATCTAGAGTTCTCTGATTTGCTCATTTTAGCCACTCTGACTGGCGTGAGGTGGTATCTCAGTGTGGTTTTGATTTGTATTTCCCTGATGAGGAGCGATGCTGAGCAATGATGCATCAACTTCTATGCTCCCGAAGTTGCAGGCGAGCAGAGGGCAGCGTCTCTCTCTGCTTGACTTAAGAGAAGCTTTAAGAATGAGACAGTCACTTTCTCAGAGGTCCCTGGGGCTGAGTCCCTGACATTGGAGATTGGGGAAGTCCTCCTGAGGCCACACTTCAAACAAATGGTTTGAAATATTCAGAGAGGGGATGTGGAGGAAGAAGAAGAAGGTGGAAATGGACTACGAAATCTTGGGTGTTTCCAAAGAGCCATCACTATGAAGAGGATGCTTTATTTATTGAGTGCCTATAGTACATTGGCACTATTTCCTCTTCATGAGACAGTGATGTAGACATTCTGGGCTCCATTTTACAAATGGGTAAATTGAGGCCCAAGGTCACCAAGTAGAATGCTCCTCCCCAGCCTCTCCTCACTTTCATTTCTGTTGGGTTTTGTAACCCTGTATCCTTAGGACACTGGAAAAGAGATAGTGCTCAGGACGTGAGGTCAGCGGCCCCAGATGGCCATCTTTCCAGAGCTCCCTGAGAGCTGGACACACAGTCCACTCCCTCACTAAGCCTGGCACAGCTGGCCCACTTTGCCCTACCCCTGACCCGTGAAACTCATTTCCTCCTTTTTTCCCATTATAAATATAAATGCATATATTTCATTGGGGAACCATCAGATTGAGAATCCCAGAGGCTAAAATCATTTCTCTAACCCAGCGTGATGGTGGCGAGAAAGCAGTGCTATTTACAGTCAGGAGCCCTGCCCCAGGCTCCAACTGGAATCTAGAAGGTTCTCTTTGGTGGCTGAGTTTTTACACAAAACATGAGAGAAGGAAAAGAGAAAAAACAGGTATAAAGGAAGGACAGATATTTTAGTTCCCTCTTGTAACTCCTTTTCTTTCACCAGGGAGGGTCCTTATTTTCTTTTTTTTTTTCCCTGAGATTTTAAAAGCTTGCACCAGTGCTCATCCCATTATTCTCTGCCTGCTTTGGCTGGATGGTGGACAACCCAACTTTCTAGGCTCCCTAACTTCACCTGTCTTGGCACCTGAGGACTGATTCCTTGTTCTTCCTTCATTGGGCTCCAGGTATGCATGCTTCCCGCTCATCTTGGTCACAATAAAACTTTTGGCTTTTGACTTCTGGGAAATACAGATGTCCACCTCTCAGACCTTCAACCTGGCTTCATTCTGACCCTTGTGTGGTGTGTCCTGTCCCGGATCTTTACTTGCCTCACATGCCCTGGAGTGACAGAGGATGGGGAAGGAACATCTGGGGGAAGAAACGGCTCTGTTCCTGGTCTCCAGAACTCAGCTTGGGAGGACACTGGAAGGAACGGAGGAGGGGGTCAACAGGGCATAGAGCATCTCTGAGTTGCCACAGTGACAGATTCAGGTGAGTGAAGGTAACACATAAGTGACACAGGAGGGCAGTTCAGACCATCGAGAAGCTAGAAGGGAGGTTCTATCAGACTTAACTAACTTAGATAGAAATACCATCTGCACCAAGCAAACCATCACACTGTAGCCCAAGTGTCATGACCAAGATGATGGTCATCCCCAAATATCTTCCAAATTGCCTTTGTGGGACCAAAGCAATAGCTATTTAATTAAAACAAATATTTACAGTGCCAAAATGTAAAGACAGGGATACTGAGAAATAAATAAGCATAAAAATCTTGGCTACAATACATGATAATCATTTATAGAATTAGTAATACCTCATGTACCTGTAACCTCATGAAAACCATTTCACATTTCATCATTTGGAATCACTAAAGGTTTTTCTAAGTAGAATACCTTTATACTTCCTAAGCCAGGCTTAGAAAGCATTTGCTCCTGCTAAGGGCCCATTTATCCAAACCGTCAAGTTTCCTTTTGTTCTGCCAGTGGGCACCCTTTTATCCCATCATTCAGCTTCCTCCTTTAGTTTTTTATGGGTTTAGAAATCAGACATGTTTATTAGAACAGTTTGGAAATTGAGAATAAATAAGATTTTAATGAGTGGCTCTGAGTTGCTAACCTATGCATAAAATATATGGGCTTTGGGAAACGGCTATTATACTGGTTTTCTTCCAGGTTCTGGGCTGGTAGAAATGCTGTAAAAGTGAGCCAGCATGGTAGTACAGAAAATCAGATATACTCCCCAGTCACTGATTAACTCTATGATATAGCATAGATTTGTTGTTCTTCTTTAAAGTAAGTACACAGAGGGCTGCCTGGGTGGCTCAGTTGGCTAAGCATCTGCCTTTGGCTCAGGTCATGATCTCATAGTTTGTGAGTTCAAGCCCCACATAGAGCTCTCTGCTGTCCATGGAGAACCTGCTTCAGAACCTCTGTTCCCCTCTCTCTCTGCTCCTACCCCACTTGCACTCTCTCTCTCTCTCAAAAATAAATTAAAATGTAAAAATAAAGTAGGTACAGAGAAGGTCTGGAGACTCATTTAAAATGGATCTGATAGTCCATCGGTCAAGTAAACAGACTGACATTTGTTACATGAAGGAAGGCCTTTGAGAATTCAGGTGTTTTAAATCCATTGGTTTATACCCACCTCCCCCGTCCCCAAATTCAATCATCTGAAGACATTGTAGCACAACACCATCCAGTGACCTCAAATGCCAGAGCCAGCCCAAACCACCTGGACTCTGCCAATCCTCTCATATTCTGTGTTCTTAAAAGCTCAATATAGCCCCACCCCACCTCCACACAATTGAAATTTAGCCAATGCCTCCACCAATATATAGGTGCTGGTACAGTTGTTTAGGGACATATTAGTCCCTCTTTAGATCTTGAAACCTAGACTAATACTCTAAATGGGATAGCATTTGGCTAAGGTTAAATTGGACAGCCATCATCTTCAAGTGACAAAAATGTGATCGATAATAACATAAACTGTAAAAAGGCTTATCATTGAATCAGCAATAAGTCTAGAGATAGATGGTTCCAGAGTTGGTTGAGTGGCTCAATAAAATCCTCAGTGGCTGAGGCTCTTTCCACTCATCCACTATGCCTTCATCATGCATTGGGTTTCATTCTCAGCCTTGTAGCATTGGCCTTGAGAGATGTTGGTATTTTCTCTTTTGTAATGGAAGAGCCCGACTTAGGCTTTGGGTGACCAGGCATCTTGAATAAATAATTTGCCAGTCACAGGTCTAGAGAGAGAGATCTTGGTTCATTTCTCTAACTGACCATTTGAATCTCTTGTTTATGTTTTTCTCCCCCTCTTCTTACACTTTAAATTCCCACTCTTGTGTTAAAATTCACCAATAGAGAATGAACGCATGAGACCTCATCCTCAACCCCAATAAAAGGAGAACCCCAAGCATTCTCTCTCCCGCTCCCTCTCCCTCTCACAATGACCCCAATGTGTGGCCCTAGGGGTGCTATGTAATTTCCAGGTATTATAAGTAATAAATATTTATTTTTTCAAAGTTAAAAAATAATAAATCAGACAGCCATGGAGGCAGTATTATTAAAGGTTGAGATACCAACTCTGGAGTCAGACTGCTTAGACCACATCAGCTAACATCCCTGCTGTTACAAGACTGTGGCCAGAGAATGACAGTTAGTCTTTACAAGTCCAGGGCAATCTTTGCTAACTCCTTTCTCTTTTTTGCACACTGCCTATCCAAGGAGAAGATCTGCAGAAAAGAAATCTTCACAGCTGAGAAGGCGATGACTGGAGTCGCGGTCCTGAAGAATAGTAAATGTTCTGAGTGTGGATTGATCTCAGCCAAAGGCTACCTTTGAGCCACATGCAGAGTCCTCAGTGAAGGCACACAGGGCTCCAGCCTTCTCAGGAGTACAGAGTCATCATCAGCCACTGGATATAATGGGGAAGCAAATTATGATAAGAGCTGGCCCACCTGTGACATTCAGCTAAGGATACTTCATTTCTCTGTCGCCGGACCCTGGAGCCTGACACAAGACATAAGACCTCCTCCCCTTCATTCCTGGGAAGCCATGGAGACAGGACATTAATGGATGGTTTAGCCAGAGGGACCACGCCATCTGGTAGTAAGTATAAATCAACCTGAAATATAATCAACCTTGACTTCTCATGGTGCCAGTGAATGATGATAGCCAAGATACAGGCTGAATCTGTATTCAGTCCTCAATGCAATTTTCCACCATGAATTCAATTTGGTATGCTCATGACAGCGGTGTGCAGGTGTGTGGACCAACTGGGTAGCAGAAATACATTAGAGTATATTCTACATGTTTACATTTAAGATCCCATTTGTCTGATAGCTTTATGTGGGTGTGATGAACAGTCCCTCTAACTCACACAGAGAGAACCTTTGGAGAATCCACTCCCCAGGCTAATTATATCAAAATGGTTATGCTGCTGATGGTGGTGATGAAAATGATAATGTGAAGTTACCAATGGCATCAGAGAAAACCAGCATGAAATTCTAACAAGTTGGCTGCCACTCCCTGTAGGTCTCCTTGGATGGCCCTAAGGATCTCCTTTCATGGAGCCAGAGGTGGTCAGAGCTGATGAGGATCTTAGAGATCACCTAGCCCAGCTCATTCACTTTACAAATGGGGAAGCTGAGGCCTAGGTATATTGAAGTTGATTTGCCTAGGATCTCACAGCTAGTTACAAGGAGTGCTGTGGGTTCTACCTGGGACCCAGTCCAGTTGTCTTCCCACATTGCTGGGGCCTGCTCAGGATGTGGGCTGCCCTGTGTCACTTGCACATCCATGACGTCCTGCTCTGAGTCTGCACTATGGAAGCACTGCTTGGGATCTTGACCTGAACTTGGGAATTTGAGACAGAGATGGGCTCAGAAGATTCTAACTATTGTCCCTCTAGCTGAATCTTACCTTCACACTCAAATGTGGCCATGATTGAGGTGAGACACATGCTGAGGGTCCCAATATATTGGTAAAATATTATGTGAACAATGGACATTTGAGGTCAAGGAAGAAATCTCAGCTTTCACTAGGACCTTTTTAAGCAGCCCATACAGAAGATGTGTTTTTACAAAGCAAGAACAGATGGTTTAATTGCAGACTCCAATGTCGTTGCAGCAAACCTTGCCTGGCATCACATCTGGTACATAACAGGTGCTCAGTAAATCCATGAGGTTTGAAGGATCAGGGAAGACAATCAGTGTCAGGCACAGATTTGTCTTCTCAGTTTTCCACCTCATTCACTCAACAAACATTTGTCAAGCTCCTATTACATGCAAAGCACACTGCATGAGGTCGAAGGAGAGGCCATCCAGACAGATCAGAATCCTTGCCTTTATGGGGAAAGCTAGACCAGCTCTAGAAAAAGATATGACCCTGATCTTTCCAGACATCTTGAGCCAATTTTGTCATTCTCTATACTCTAGCCAGGACTGCACACAATATTCCCTCTAGAGGAGGGAGCCTTTCCTACTCTCCACTCTGCCTCCCTGGCTCCTTCTGATCTTCAAGGTTTCAACTTCGATGTCACCTCTTCCAGAAAGGACTCTGAAATGCCCTATTCAGACCAGCTCTCCTATTAATGTCTGTGCTAGAGTTCATTGCTGGCCTGGGTCTTCACCCCCTCTGTGTCCATGCCCCCTGCAAGTGACTTGGATGCTCCTCTCATGACAGATGATGAGGCTATTTCCCCAAATGCTGGGAGTAGGCTTGGCCATGTAACTTGCTTTGGACAACAGAACAAGCTGCAAAGTACAATGTGCCTGATCTCAGAGACCCTGTGTGTTTAAGCTTGCTTCCCTGTGCTTCTGCCAGTGTCATGAGACCCTGAGACCAGCCTGGCCAGAGCTTCCTCAATGAATGTACTCCAGCAAAGCCTCCGTTCACCCACTGATCATGAGCCAGCCAGCTAAGACCCACTGACCCCCAGCCACATGACTGGGGGAGCTCGATGAGTGTTGCCGTCACTGCTGAAGTTGGGTGGATTTGTCACATGGCATTATTGTGGTCATAGTTATCAGGTTCCCTGAGTCAGTCTCCTGGTCCCTGTATATGTGCCCAGCACAGAGTAAGTCCTTAGTAAAGAGCTGGCAAATAGACGAATAGGTGTAGTGAAATCAGGGCTACATCCCAAACTCAGTAGAACGAAGGCCCAGAAGTTTGCTCCTTCACAAGAGACTGGACATGCTGTGACCACCTCTGCTTAAGATGAGGTACATCAACCCCATGGAGAAGCTCTTACCTCTGGCTTCCGGAGGTATATCCCTTTGCCATCTTGGGTTAAGTTCTTAAAGGCATCTGTGAACATGCAACAGAAAGGAACACAGATAATGTGTGCTAGAGACTTTACAAACTGGTTCCTCCATCCATCCCCTCACCTGCAAACCCAGTGTCAGCCTGTGAGCAGCCATGTGCAGCCACACGTTATAAAGTCTAAGTGAGCTGCCTCAGACCTTTGTCTCTGGGACAGGCAGGCTCTACATGAGTTTGGAGCGACATAGCCGGCTTTCTCGGGTGCAGAGCCAGCATGCTCCACAGCTCCTGGCCTGTTGTTTCTGCCCTGGGAGCTGTCTTCTCTCCTGCTTCAACTGGGGCCAAATGGGCAATCCACGAGGAGTGTGGAGGAAGTCCCCTCCAGCCCAGCTCACCCTCCATGTTCTCTGCACGCAGCATCAAGTGGACGAAGCCGACGAAGTCCATCTGGAGGTTGGGGTCGCCATAGCGGATAAGCATCAGCTGGCAGACATCATCACTGAGCATGATTCCTGCATTGGACACACACCCACCATGTGTGCCAGGGACCTCATATCCCCTCTCCTCCACCTAAGGCCCCTTGATTTAAATTGTCCCTCCCCTTCCAGGACCTGAATCCCAAAAACATGGGGATCTTCTTTTATGGGGCTCGTTATGAACTGTTTAATTATTTAGTTCATTATCTGTCTAATCTCCACTCCCCATTCCTGCCCCCTTAGGCCACCAGCACAAGGATCGTTTTATCGAGTGGGTTACTGGCCTTCAAGGTGGGAGGCAGTCTGCTCAGCTGTGGTCAAGAGCATCCACTTTGGAGCCTGATCATACCAGATTCAAACTCTAGACAGCTCACCTAAATCACCTGAGCTTTAACTTCTCCCTCTGTGAATTGGGGGTTAACACACGGTGTTGAAGATTACAGGAGAGAGCAGATGTCCCAACTTTCAAAAAAGTTAGCTATGACTATAGCGAAAGAAATAAAAAATGTGTCTGTTATTTGCAGGTTCACATCTTTGGGCCTCTGGACTCAGGGAGCAACTCTGCACATCAGAGTTACTTTAGAAGGCGCGCACCCCTCCCTTCCCCCATTCCCCTATGGCACCTGCTCCACCTGTGCCTACCTGCATCCCCCAAGGCGGCCTGCAGCTGCATCCTGTTCAGGTATCCCAAGCGGCTGCTATCGTGCTTGTGGAAAACCTCCTGCGGGGAGGACACACCAAAGGCTCAGGAACCAGGCATTTCCATGCAGCACCTGAGAGCCCCTCATGTCCCAGCATCTAGGCTGCGGTGCACTATCAGCCAGGCCAGTGTGAGGTGCCCTCAGCAGGGCCTGCTACCAGTACAGGAATGGGCAGAGGGTCCCAACTTGGGAGAAAGGGAGCGTGTTTTGCTTCTGTTTTTGTCATGGGCACAGCAAAAGAACTTGATTAGGCACATCATCCAAATCTCGAAGGGCTTCCAACTTTCTGACTCAGGAGACGAGAGGGAGAGTTGTGAGTAATAACTGGAAAAATCAGAAGAAGCCAATTGATGCAGGACTTTAAATGGCATGCTAAGGAGTTTAGACTTTATCTGAAGATCATGGAGAGTCTCAAACAGCTTTCAATAAGGAAGCCGCATGATCAGACTTGCACATTAGAAATCCAGGAAACTACAGGGGCACCTGGGTGGCTCAGTCGTTTAAACAGCTGACTTTGGCTCAGGTCATGATCTCACAGTTTGTGGGTTTAAGCCTTGAATCAGGCTCTGTGCTGACAGCTCAAAAGCCTGGAGCCTGCTTCTGATTCTGTGTCTCCCTCTCTCTCTGCCCCTCCCCTGCTTGTGCTCTCTCTCTCTCTCTCTCTTTCTGTCTCTCAAAAATAAATAAATCTTAAAAATTTTTTAGAAAAAAATCCAGAAGATTATTGCAACAGGCTCTCTGAGTCTGGGAAAGAGGAAGGCCAGCCCACTGCAGGGAGGGGAGAGCAGGTTGGGTGAACTGCTGGTACAGGGCTAAAAGGGGAGCAGTGCCTCACAGCTCTGCAGAACTGCCACCTCTGCTCCTCCCACAGGGAGGTGTGGTTAACACCTGCTCTTACCTGACACAGCATCAGCTGCTTCCACAGGTCCCGGAACTCCTGGATGCTCACGGTGCCTGTCGCATTAAGCTGATAATAGGTTAAGGTTAAAGCCACCAGGGGAGTTGCATTCACACCTCTGAGAGCAGCAATTGGCACTCCACACAACAATGTGCAATTTGTGGACAGCCCTGTCCCATGTCTGATATGCCTATGTGGCCTCTGCTGGCTGGTCAGTCCAGCCCAGGTCTCCCTCGCCCTTGCTGGGAAAGGACAGAATGAGCCAGAACACAGCCACACTGGGAGAAGTCTGATGATGGTGGTGATGATGGTGAGAAACAGCTACCCTTTAGGGAGACAGGGTAGTTTGACACAGCCAATTGGATATGATTTAAACAAAATACAGTAACTCTTTTATTTTGTTATTGTTAAAACCAACTTCAGAAGGAGTCAGTTTCAGGGTGGCTCTTTTACTTAGTCATTTTATAAAAAGTTGAAAGCTTAATGATTGGCTTTGGGACCATGTCCAACTACCCCTGCATCAGAGAGACTGGGTCAAAGTATCACCACACACACCTCTATCTGAGTCCTTAGGGTAGCTCTAGTGCTGAGTTACCCACTTAACTACACGCTTCATTTTCACCTCATAGGCGAGATGGGTACTCAGGCCCCCCTGTAGTGGATGATAAAAGGGGGGCTTCTGAAGTTCCTGCATCTGGTGAGGAGGCTGGGACCTCTTCCAATGCCTGCACACCTGACTACTGTCCCGTGTTGACCATGCCATCTGCAAAGTTTCTATAAAACTGCTTTTGGATTCACCCCCCGCCCCCACCATGCATTCTACATACCTCTCTGTAGTATAGATCATTAAACTGTGATTAAATCGTTCACGTAGAAAGGCAGAGGGTTTGCTAGAAACATCAGAGGACTGAGAACCAGGAAGGCAGAGTCTGTGGCATGAGCTCTGATTTCCTGATCTGTAAATGGGGGCAGCCACTGCCCTGGCACCAAATGGAAAACCTGTAACCCTGAGGCTCTTATAACAGCTTCGTGTTACTTGGGGGATTGCTACTAACCACCACCCAGCAGCCGCCTCATCCTCACTATCAGGAAATAAGATTATTGTTAGTAATCGCTAATACTGAAAACGTAATCGATGACAACACTAAGAACTTTGCATGGGTTACCCATTTGCATTCTCCCACTGATACTACAGAGGAGCTTTTAATAGCACCTCCATGCTGTGCATGAGGACCTGCAGTCACAAAGAGGCTAAGCGGTGTGTCCAAGATCATACAAATAGTAAGTGCTTGGGGTGGGATTCAAACCCAAGCATCCTGGCCCAGAGCAAAGCCCTCCACCGGCAGCGTGTGTCCTGCCACAAACCTTGAAAAGATACGTCCAGTAGGGCCAGGATCCCCTGGCAGGCATCCAGGCTGAAGAAAGGCTGGGCACTCCCCA
The DNA here is from genome assembly GCF_003009895.1 of Hyaena hyaena. Lineage (NCBI taxonomy): Eukaryota > Metazoa > Chordata > Mammalia > Carnivora > Hyaenidae > Hyaena > Hyaena hyaena. The sequence continues at coordinate 102,944 of NW_024082203.1, read as the reverse complement.
GACCTGCAGAGGGACAGAAGGAGTCTGCATGGGGCTGGGCCTAAACTGCACAGCCCTTTTCTGAACAGAAAGAGGCAGCACTATCTAGGCCGTCTGTAGGTTCTAATGACTGTCATGTATGGCGGACAAGGCGGAGTAGGAACGAGAGGGTAGTAAAGAAACAGAAGACCTAGTGGTGATTCCTATACCCAAGAAGCACTATAAAACCCTGCAGAGAACACCTGATTCTAGCCTGGTCTTCTTCCACAGTGGGTCAGATGAATGGAGTCCTATGTACCTAGGAGAGAGGTACCCTCACAGAGTCATGGGCTCCCCAAATCTGAAAGAGATCTGAGAGATCAATTTGTTGGATTTCCACCTAAATGGGGGGATTCTTTCCTCGGATGGTTGGTGGATGGTGAGTCAGTTATGGGTGCTCACTTTTACACAGGGTTGGACAGCTCCAGTCAGGAGAAATTTATGTTAATTGCAAAAGAACCACATGCAAAATTCAGTCCCTAGTCCAAGTTCAGCCTCCAGAAAAACATAAACAGGCATCTGTCTGCTCTTTGATGTTTCCCCTCCATTCTAAACATGGCTTCTAAACCCTCTCCACCTTCATCTAGACCCAGTGCTTTGCCACATTCTCTCTTAAATGTGGAACCAAGACTGGAATGCACCCCTTCATCTACAGTTTGATGAAGCAGAGTACAATGGGTCTATGACTTCCCAAAATTTCAAGCTGCATTTCCCAAATTATGTTCCAAAGATGACGTTCTACAGAGAAAGTGTTTTGAGTTCAAATATTTGAAATATTTTGTATATATAGATTCTTTTTCTCCATTCACCATGCATCTTAGCATATAATAGGTATTGAGGAGCCAACATGAAAATTTTGTTTTTGTTTAATGCAGAGTTTCCCAAGAGCAATTTACCACAGAATCTAACCCTTTTTATTTCATGGAACACTTTCTAAAACTTCTTAGTCTCTAATCTTTCTTGGACACAATTTCAAAAATACAAATCTAAATGTTTCCATTAAATGTAGACTGAATTTCAATTAGCTTATTTAGCAACAACTTGAAACTGTTAGCTCATATTAAGCTCCAGGTCAACTAAATTAACCAGATATCTTTCACATAAACTGTCATAAACATGAGATCTCTTCTGTTAGGAACTTATGCAATCAATTTTTTAAAAAAAAATAATGAAATGGCAGTTTATAATTATCATCCCAACTCTGTTTCATCTTTTTGGTTTTGGGCACAGCCTGTTGCGAGCATTCTGAATTTCAATTCTGCTATCTATTATATTAACGATTCCTCCCAGCTTTGTACCATCTGCAGATCTGAAAAGCCTACCTCCCATGTCTTCTTCTGAGTCATTGATGAAAGCTGGGGAGATGGAGGGCACCAAGGGTAGAAACCAGAGACTCTCGTCTATACTTAGAGACTCTTCATCTGTATCATGGAATTACCCCTCTGGTTTTATTTTTATATGACTCTTGGGAATGGAACTCATATCATGGTGCTACTTTCCAACCCACATGTCATCATTTATCATCAGATACTTTACCAATGATTTTTCCCAAGCCCACAGTAGTTTTCTGATCTGCCAATCCAGAAATTCTTTCAAAGAACTAAAAGAAAGCAATTTTTCCATACATTCTTTGGAAAACCATTTTGCATACTTGTGATCAATTTTTTAAAAATTGTAAATGTGCACAAACTATCTCTTCTAGATAATTTCCCTAGAATTTTTTTTCCAATATGTGGAGGAACTCTTGCAGTCTATAATTTCTAGAATCTCTCCTTCTGGCTCTTTTATGATACTTGAATTGGCTTTGAGGAACCATCTGGAAATAACTCCAAGCTGGAGTTATACAACACCCTGGACTATAATTTGTTTGGATTTGAAGTCTTGGCTTCACTTAAAGGAGAACCCATAACATATCTTAGGTGGCAAATACCCTTTAATTGTTTGGTTTACTTTTTTTCATTTTGAAGTCCATCTTTCTCCCTGGAGAAAGCATGTTCTTCTCTCTTAAAATATACATATAAAATTTTTTCCATGGACTTTATGCTTTCTTAATAATTTATCTCAAGCTTCCTATAAAGGCATCCACACTAGCCATTTGCAGCCCCCTAAGGGAATGTGCCCCCCTCCTTCAGATTTTTATAGGTTGGTCAATTTAAATACGAGTTCATTAGAAAATTCCCTGGTCAGCTTGTCAATACTTAATATTTATGTACCAGGTCAGGTACAGTCTTCCACATGGAATTTATATGCCAAGAAAGAAGTGCTCAGATATTCTACTCAAATTCTCAAGCTTGCAAAACATCAGAAATATTTATTTTCACAGCCATATATCTCTACACACCCAAACTAAGCAAAAAAAAAAAAAAAAACCTCCAAAACCAAAAACACTATTTTCCAAGCTACGTAAATTTCTCTACTGCTTTCTCAGACCACATGACCCACCCTGAAGTAAGACACAGCTGCCAGGGGGACCATCATGCAGCAATTCACGTGCCCCACAGGGGAAAGAGAACAGACCCAGAGTTTGGGAAAGTTGTGTCCCTGGAGTCTTACATACAGGATGACTCTGAAATACTCACTCGACCAGGTCATGTGGTTCAGGATCTTCTGCAGCTGCACTGCGTTTATTTCTGGATACTAAAGTGGAAGCAGAGAGGCGGGAGAAAACCATCATTACTGAAGGCTCATTAGATGCAGAGCAGCAGCCGCAAAAGAGGGCTGGGAATCCACTCTCGCATCAGCTCAGCGTGTACACGTGCCATTTCTGGGCGGAATAAGTGATGCTGGGGGTCAAGTCCAGGGGTCCCAGCAGGGCAGGACTCTTAAGAAGCAGACTAATAATGGTGATTTTCAAATTGGGTTTTTATCAAGATGCTTCCAAAGTTCAGCAAACTATTTGGTTTGAATTTTATCCTTATTAAAAAATTTTAACATTTATTTATTTTTGAGAGAGAGACAGAACATGGGCAGGGGAGGGACAGATAAAGAGGGAGATGTAGAATCCAAAGCAGGCTCCAGGCTCTGAGCTGTCAGCACAGAGCCCAATGAGGGCTCAAACTCACGAACTGTGAGATCCTGACCTGAGCTGAAGATGCAAGTCAGACGCTTAACTGACTGAGCCATCCAGGTGCCCCTGAATTTTATTCTTAATAAGACATCTTCAGCCAAGGCTCCAAATTTTAATTTTAGGGTTTATCAGAATCACCCTTTACATTAACACTTACCTTTAAAAAATATAAATGAAATATAAGCAACATACAGTTGAGCTTATAAAATAGATACATATTCACAATATACCTTTCGTATCTGTTTTTTACAATTTGAGTTTCTCAGTGAGATTCCATTAGATAAAGGAACTGCAACCAAAAATGTCTGGAAACCCCTGGTATGGAGGAAAACTTTTATAACAACACATGTAAGAGTCTGACTATCTTCTCTGGCTACATTAGGCAAAATGCCAGGGGTGAATATGAGAGAACACAGGGTGCAGGCATATTGTGAATTAAATCCAGAGTGTTACTAACACAAGGAGCTCATGGTCTTCTAGTTTTAATGACCTCACTAAGGTGTCAGACCCCAGATATCTTGTGTATTTATTGCCCTATTTCTCAATGGATTTAGTGTCCTACAGGCTAGGGACAGAGTGGCCTCCAGAGCCTTGTGCTCACACCACTGGCCTCCTGATCTGGGTCAAGCCAAGGAAAGAACTCAAGGAACCAAATACGTAGCCCCAGGCTCTACTCTTCCCTGATGCCCTCTTACCAGCCCTATCCGGTCTCTAAGTGACCACCCTAGGGGTCTTTCTCCTTGGGCTCCCCCAGAGCTCTAGGGCTTGTCTTGACCATGCTCTGCACCACTGCCAACACGGACCCTTGGTTCAACTATAGTCCATTTTCTTGGGGATTACAGATTAAAGCTGTTTCTCCTACAACTAATCAATATTGCTTCCAAGAACAGATAAGCATTTTACAGGAGCCTACTGGAGACAATCCAGTTCTACCCAATTGTTGAAAACTTGAGGACTTGAATAGAAAGTGGTAATTTGGGGAAGAGTAACCATACATCATGCTTTGTACACAGGGTCAGTACACAGTCCCCTGCTTCACCCACTGCTCACCACCACACACGGCCAACTTACCTTTTCAAAGAGTTTAGTGAAGAATTCATCCTGTCCTTCATTCTCGTCCACTATTTCCTATAGGAACAGACACACAGAAAGACTTATTCATTTGGATAAATGAACGCTCATGCATACCCTCACATCTTATGATCCCTAAGTTTGACCTTGTGCACTGTCTTAAGTTTTCTACTACAGTGTTCACACATCCTTTGTTTCTCCAATAATCACTGCCTTTGGGGAAGTAGCAAACAATAAAATGGTCAAAAGAAACACCAGGTAGAAAGAAGCAAAAGCAAGTAAATGTATCACCCAGGTGCCTGGGGCTCTGGGCCTTCAAAGACAAGGATGTGACCAGAAGGGCAGCTCTCCTGTCACAAAAACAGCAGGTACCTGTGAGGCTCAGTCAGGTCTGACTCTTGATTTCAGCTCAGGTTATGCTTTCACGGTTCATGAGTTCAAGCCCCACATTGGGGTCTGTGCTGACAGTGCAGAGCCTGCTTCAGATTCTCTCTCACTTCCTCTCTCTCTACCCCTCTTCCACTCATGCTCTCTATCTCAAAATAATTTTTTAAAAAAAATTTTAATGTTTTATTTAATTTTGAGAGAGAGAGACAGCATGAGCAGGGGAGGGTCAGAGAGAGAGGGAGACACAGAATCCAAAACAGGCTCCAGGCTCTGAGCTAGCTGTCAGCACAGAGCCTGACATGAGGCTCAAACCCACGAACCATGAGATCATGACCTGAGCTGAAGTCGGACGCTTAACCGACTGAGCCACCCAGGCACCCCTAATTTTTTTTTAATTATAGAAAAACAGCAGAACCCAGGTGCTCTCAGGGCACAGCAGGCAACGTAGTCTGGGTGCCATAGAGTAGGGTCTGCGGGATCTGCCAACTGTCTCCCCCGTCAAGCCTGAATGTGAGGGGAGAAGCCCACCATCTTGGCTTTGGAAACAGTCCCACATGTGGAATGCCACATGCCTATGTACCTTAGAGAAGACAGCACTGGAATTGCAGCCAATTTCACTGAGGGAAAACAAAAGGCAGAATTACATTTTGGGAACCACCTTGGGAGCATCTTGGTCAACATTCTCACTCCCCTGGGAACACATCTTCCACATTCCTTAGCCGATGTACTGTGTGGGCCTTGCCCAGCTCTCATGCCTTACTCCCCACTTCTCCTGCTTGAAGTCGACAGACCAGCCACGTGGCCCAGCACACTGCTTGTCCCTCCCCACATGCCTGGTGCTGTTCCTCATCCCCATGCCTTTGCTCACACCAAGCCCTATGCCCGTATGCCTTTTATCTTCCCCACCCACATCAAACTACTCCTGCTCATATGTATGACTTGGCACTGACAGGCAGTGAGGCCTGAGGTCAAGTCAAACTACCTAGTGCCAAACCATAAAGAAAAAAGAAAGAGAACTAGATTCTAAGCATTGAAGGGCTGTCGTGTCTAAACAATCATAAGCAGAAGAATAAGTTGGGCAGGGATGTGTTTGTATACTGATTTACCTACACACACTGACAACATCTGAGCCTGCACATTGATGACAGCCTCCCCTCATCTGAACAACCCCTATGCATCTCCTAGTAACTAACATTTCCTGAAGTCACCCCTATCTCCCCCCAGGACCATGGAAGACTGACTCAGATGCTCTTCCTTGATGTTCTCATAATACCCTATACAGATAAATGCTTACACTGGACACAGGATAGCAAAAATAACCACTCATATGTCCCTGTCCTTTCCAGGACTTGAGCTTCTGGAGAGCAGGGACCAAGTCTATTGTAGCTCTTTCTCTTGAATGTCTAGCAGGCTGTTCATTTGCTAGAAGAAGCGTGGGGAGGAAGAGGAGAAGGATGCTCTCCATGCGGGGAGAGCCTCCCTACCCCTCTTCTGTGTTGGCCACAGACCCTGTCCTCTGCCATTTCCACCTCACCTTCCATACCACCCCTGGCCCCAGTAGGCCCCGACCTCCAGGGAAGTCCCGTGTCCTTACTGAAAGATGTGGTTCCTGGAGAAGACTCTCAGGACAAACTCCGCCTCCTGGCCAGCCTTGGAGGTGCAGGGCACAATGAGATAGGTCCCTGGCTCCAGCTGCAGTTCCTGACTCACTTCTTTCTCTGTGAGAAATGCTTCAGGCCATCTTATGGGAGCATTTTTCCAGAAAAACTCAGGGGGCAGTCTCCTCTGGTCACCATAGTACTGTGGGTGGAGGATGGAAGAGCCCCAGGTCAGGTGATACCCAGGGCCTGATACCTGGGGCCATTGTCCAGGAGATAGGATACAGGCAGTCTCTGATTAGCCAAACCCTACCTGTTCCAGTGGAGGGGTGGAGGGGTGAGGAGTGGAGAGGAAAAACCAGAACATGTCAGGAATGGGTACCATTGCTGGAACCCTGTGTGAGGCTGAGTAAAGACATGTCAGTTCCTTTGACTTTACATTAGAAACAACATCATATATAAATGATGGGAGAAACATCACCATGCCTGTACTTTCCATTTTACAGGAGGCTCAGACAAGTTAGGTCATATCCCAAGGTCACCTAGCTGGTAAGAGTCCCAGCCAGGGTTGGAACTCAGGGCAGCTGAGCCACCAATGTCCATGTTCCTTACATTTCTTGTTGTGGCCTCCATGTATGCAATACAATTTCAAGGCTAATTATGACATGATTATGGTCATAGATACAGGTCGACCACCAAACATCTTCCTGCCTACATTATAACAGCTACGTACTCATAAACTGGACATTCTACATCATCTCAGTGGAGGAGAATGAGATCTGGACAAAAGTTCAGAGGACCTGAATCAGGGCTCTGGCTCTGACATCACCTGAACATGTGGGTTTTTTTTGTTGTTGTTATTGTTTTATCTCGTATTATCTTTCTCTTACTCTCTCTTTCAGTCATTTCTCACTTACTCTTTCCTTTCTCCCTCCTTTAGTTCTCTATCTTTCCCTATCTTTCTCTCTTGCTGCCTCTCCCCTTTGTTCTCACTCAGGGTTGTGGAGGGAGACAAGGACCATATGCAGGATCCCCCCTCCAGTTTATGTACAGATAACAAGGAAATTACCCACCCACATAAAAACATATTCCACAGATTCCACTCAAGGCTACAGAAATAAAATATATCTCCTGATGATGCATGCTTTCTTTTTCAGACAATGAGAACTAGGGAACCATCCTGCTGCCATTTTTGCCTTGGCATCTAGGAATCTCAGAACTAAATTTTATAATCAGCCATTTTAGCTATCCTACGTTTAGGATTCCTGGTAGAATTAACTGCTTACTTTATCCATGTATGACTTTTTTCTTGCCTTTAAATTTTTTTAAAGTTTATTTATTTTGAGAGAGAGAGTATGGGAGAGGGACAGAGAAGGAAGGAGAGAGAGAATCCCATGCAGGCTCCACACTATCATCACAGAGCCCGATGGAGGGCTCAAACTCACAAACCACGAGACCATGACCTGAGCCAAAATCAAAAGTAAGATGCTTAACTGACTGAGCCATCCAGATGCCTCTTGCCTTTTAAATTTTTAACTGGCTTATAGTTTTGTTCTGTCTACAATTTAATTGTAGACTGACCCATATATGATATAAATAAGTCTTTTTAAAAATTTATAGCCAACTTCGGAAGCCTTCAGTGTTCCCACAGGAGGGAAAAAAACAAAACTGACCCAAGATACCTAATGCAAAAATGGTTTCTTTCTTTTTAATAGTTTCTTTTATAAATATCCTTTTACTTGATTCAGTCTAATCTGAAAAAATTAAGTTTTCCACCTCTGGTTTCTTTGGGAAACAAAGTAATAGCTACCACCCTTTTGGAGGCTGGGATACCTCACACCTTCTTAACTGATCCCTCCAGGCTCCCACTGCAGACGAGGGACAGAATGGTTCTTGCCCTCTGCCTGGGTTTCTGTCCCACTTTCCTGAGCCTTTGTCCCTTGTCCCCGAAGAGGTGGGCTGCATGGTCTCCCAAGGTCCCATATGTTATAGATCTGTTTTATTATGGGCTTCAAAACTCAGGCAAGAATGTGATTTACCATTCTTCCTATGCTGCAACAGCCTCTAGCTATTTATGCAGGGATTTAATAAATTCTAAGATTTATTGGTTCTACACCAGGCTCGGAGACCTCCCTATAGACGTGGAAGGATTTCTCAGGGTCCTTGGATAAGAGAATGGCAAGTGCTCATTTCTTCCACACTCACGGGCAGCCAGCGTTTGTGCCAGACATCCTCATAGCTCTTACATAAGGCTGTTACAGTCAAGCTAAACCTCACGGGGGATAGCACTCCAAACCAGGGCCAGCTGGTCAAGTGTGGAACTCACCTCGCTCAACTGAAACACAGAAAAAAGAGAGACCTCATTAGGCACGAATCCAACTCTTGCACAAGCCCACAGTGTTAGAGGCTGATATATAAGGAGGCTCTAGCCAGAGGCCCCCTTCTCTCCCGTAAGACTCGCTGTTGTAGTCAGTGACATTTTAATCCATCATCAAGAATTCTGGGAAAGAAGGCAATCTTGGCTTTTTGGGAAAGGAAAAGAACACCTACACCAGTATTGATTATACAAACTGCGCATCAGGCACCATAATGAAGCACTGGCACGTGACGTTCTCCTATTCTACCCTTTGCCTAAATATCATTGTCCCCACTTTGCAGATGAGGAAGCTGATGCTCAAGTACAAGGAGGTGACTTGTTCCAGATCACAGGTTCCTAAGGGACAGAGCCAAGGCCCACACCCAGGTCCCTTTGTAGACAGAGGCAGATGGGGAGGAAGTCAGGGAACAGGAAGAAAGGATGACCAATGGTGGGCATGTCGCATGAGGCCACGTGCCCCGCCCTCTGAGGCCATGCCTACCCTGAAGAGGTAGAAGCCGATGGCCAGGTGTGGCTTCCAGTTGCGGTGCCTGTGCCTGGGCTTCTGCAGCAGGGACACCAGCACGCTGCAGAGCATCCGGAACCTCCTGCCCTCCTGAGGGCTCCAGACGGACAGCAGGAACTGCGGATTCTTCCAGAATGTGTCTGGAGCAGAGCACAGAGAGGTGGGTCAGGCCTCCCCGCGCCCCTCACATATCGCCCCCACAGACTCAGGGCGCCTCCCCTGGGATTCCTTCCCACCCAGAGGCCCATGTGGACAGAGTCAGGTTGTCAGCCTCACCTCTATCCGCCCTCCCACTCCACCTCTTCCACTCCGCCTTCCTCTATAGACACCCAGATGGGGAGCCTTCTCGCTGTTGAAGGCCGTTTGCCCAGTGCATTCACTGCCCGATTAAGTGACTGTATTAGCTCATGGAGGAGAACGTGTCCATGATCTCGGGGAGGTTTGCATTTTAACAGGGACCAAGCCTTAGCTGCAGGGCAGCTTGAGACTTTGGGAGGACCTGTCTGGCAGGAGGAGGAAGCTGGAGCAAAGGGCGCCTGGCCAGCTGAGATTGTAGCCCATAGGTCTTTCCTTCCAAAGAGATGGCCCAGCACCTCCATTGTGGAGAAAGGACGTAGTCACGGAACCTCTCCGCTTGGAGAATTCAGACACGTTTGTCTCCTGTAACTGGTGAGCTAGGAATCCTTGATTTTATTTCACAATCAAACTCTAGGCAAGGAGGGCCTGATACAGATGATTCAGTTACTATTTCAATCCTGCCTTTAAAGAGTGGTTATTTCGGGGCGCCTGGGTGGCTCAGTCAGTTAAGTATCTGACTTCTGCTCAGGTCATGATCTCCCAGTTTGTGAGTTCAAGCCCCGTGTCGGGCTCTGTACTGATAGCCCAGAACCTGGAGCCTGCTTCAGATTCTGTGTCTCCCTCTCTCTCTGTGTTCCTCCCCCACTCATACTGTTTCTCTTTCTCTCAAAAATAAAGATAAATAAATAAATAAGTGGTGGTAAATAAATAAATAAATAAAAGGTGGTTATTTCAGCATGGAAATGACCTTGTCCTAAAACCAAAGATTTAAGCCACCCTTTTACCATGGGATGTGTGCCTGTGGCCTCCTGGTGCTAAGGAGGACACAACCCAAGGCCAGAGCACGCAGCTTGGCCAGTAAAGTCCCTCACGCCTCAGCCAGATGCCCTGTGCAGGGCAAGAGCATCACCACCATCCACAGCAGCTGTTGCCCCCCTCCCCACCCTTGCCTGGCAAAGCTGCCACTTTAGCCCCAAGGGTCCAGGCTCCTGTGCACATGCTTACCTCGGGGCGCCTTCATCGGGCCACCAGCTGTGATCCCCTTCTCCCATCTCCCCTCCCACATGGTGTATGCCCACTTCTGGCCCACATCCTGACTCAGCAGTCTCGGGGTCAGTTTACAGATGACCAGAAGCATGAAATGTATTTTAAAGTCCTTCAGTGTCATCCTGTGGAGAAGAAGAGGGAACGGCATGACGTCTACTCATCAGGACCTGAGCAGGGGTTGGAACCAAGCTGCCCCAGCCCCCAGCCCCACACCACACCCTGCTGTACCGCTGAGCTGGCCTTGGACGCAGGAGAGCAGACCTGGCTAGTTCAGCATGATGATCCCATGACCCCAGTGCACTGGGGGAGATGCCCCCCCCAACCGCTGGAAGCAGCGGCAGTGTTCCTGTTTTGCTGATTGTGGTGATAAGGCTGAACTGAGGCATTCATAACTATCCAATTAAGATACAAATGTTCAATAATAATGGACAAGTCGGTTCTCAATTATTAATTGATAAAATTCTTAGCTTATACTTGCTAACTTTGGGGCTCAAGGCATACTACCTGAACTGGTCGATGCTCAGTTTACTTATCTGTAAAGTGGAAATAATAGTATTTTCAGGGCTCTTGAGTTCAGTGACAACTTCCAAAGAGAGAGGGGTCACAGCGGTCTGGAAAGGGTGCAGAATGGGAGAAGAGGAGCCGTGGGAACAAGACTGGAAGTTAATAGTAAGGGCAAAAAGCGAAGGGGAAAGGGAAGATATGGGGCTCCTGTCAGATACTCAGAAACAGTATTAGCTCAGGGCATCTTGGTGGCTTTTCATAAAAAGAGGTGAGTGGCTTTTGGGTGGGTGGGAGTCATATCATGGTGCTCTGGGTGGGAGGGTGGATGCAAGTGAGGTGGCTCATAGTTTATAACGCCATCTTTCCCCATCTTCCTTTAAGGCCAGGAAAGGCAAAACCTTGGGGTTGAGTGTATTGATACAGAGCGGAAATCAGAGAGAAGGAGATGGCCAGCCCCATGCTTAGCTTTGATGTCCACTGAACGCCATGGCAAGGGTCACAGTTCTCACCATAGAGACTGTGACCATTTGCAGGGGCTGTTTGCCTGCTAGAATAGTCTTCTTGATCTCTATACACAAGGTGCCTGGCATACATGTGACACCTGATAAATATTTGCAGGCTGGGTATCCAAATGTAAGCCAAGGCATTTGTCCCGAGGCCCCAAGTCAGATACCAGAATTCTCCATCATCGCTTTTTCTCAGGAGCAGAATCTTCTCCTTAGGGCTCAGTAGCTCCCACGTACTTGAGCTGAAAACAGAAAAGGGATGTTTCTGTGGGGAATGAAAGGGTTATAGAGGACATGAGAGAAACGCGTGAGTAAATGCCTGTCATGTCATTATCTACCTCATCTTCATGCTGCTTTGCAGACAACCACAGCTCACGTCCTGCTTTATAAAAGCAACACGTAACATTAACTCATCCCTCACTGTGTCCCAAGCTCTGGGCCAGGTTCTTGACATACTTTATTTCATTTAAGGCTAACAACAATTTTTCAAGGTAGGGGCTTTTATTGCCATTTTAGAGATTAGGAAACAGAGGTTAAAACATTAAGTCACTTTCCAGAAGTCACAAAGTTACAAAATGTCTGAGAACATTGAACCTACATTGGTACTCTGTATTTTCAAAGCCCGTCATTCTGAACTTGTTTCTGACCGTGAAGGAGTAAGGCTTCCCTGCATCAATTCCACATTAATTCCTCACCATAAACAACCAAAAATGGGACAAAACATTTAAAAAAAAATCTGTCCTCAGATGTTAGATAGCAGGCAGCACAGTGTTCTGACCCCTAAGAGAAGGGAAACAATGTCATCTAGACTAATGTCAGCTAGACTCCACCCAAAACTAAATACCTAGAGGGTGACCCAGGGAATCATATTCCGATATGAGCAGAAAGCCCAGAGGTCATGACCAGTCACCAGAAGGTCGAGGCCAATCTAGATCGGTCTACCTCTGACTCAGCAGCTCAAGAGCCCACTGAACCAGGGAAAGAACACTGAGTTAGACACCAAACACCTTGCTCAAGTCATGCTGTGAGACCTTGAGGAATTCATTCACCAAGCATCAGAGTCTTCATCCGTAAAATGGGGACAAAACTCTCTACCTTATAAGAGCATTGTTCAGAGGACTAAAGAATAAAAGAGATAATAAAAATTCAAAGTGCTTGATGGAAATATGCCAGACTGCAAATAGGGGAGACCTCTGCACATTTGAAGTAAATGTAATTTTACTTTCAAATAAATAAATAAATAAATGTGGGCAAGGAGAAAAAATTCAAAGCAGCTTAGCACAGTGCTGGCAAGCTCTCAGTAAACATTAGCTCAATTATTATAATGAAGGAGAAAACATTTATATATCATTAAGCATCTCATAAATGTGAGAGCTTGACCTTCGCCAATCTGAAAGCTCTCCTGGTCAGGCTGGAGACCAAAAGAACATGTTGGAATTTGTGTGCAGACGGCAACCTCCTTTGCAGGCTTGCCCGACCGCTTCTTCGCCCCTGCCAGTGGGTGTGGGGCGCTCACCTGTCACTCCAGTCTCCTTTCCATTCTACCTTGCCCCAGGGGTTTCGCAGCTTGACTAGATATTCTGGTCCCAGTTTGCAGGTCACCTGTGCAAAAGGAGAAGCAATTTAGGTGCTTGGGCTGAGTGCCAGATGCAAATGCTGCAGATATCTGCATGAGACTCGTGCCTGCCAGATGAGACCTTGAAAGGGAAGATTCAAGGCCCTGAGCATTGATGGAACAGCAACTAACTTAACCTCTCTGTGTCCGTTCCGTTCTCTCATCTGCAAAAGAAAGCTAATAGTCACATCTGCTGCAATGGGTTGAAGGGGCCTCCAAAAGACCAGTCTTCCCAAAATCTGTCAGTGTGATCCTATTTATAAAAAGGGTCTTTGCAGATGTAATTAAATTAAGGATCTTGAGATAAAATTAACCTGGATTAGGGTGGATCCTAAATCCAGGGATGAGGGAATGGAAGGGGAAGGGGAAAGACACAGAGGAGAAGGCCATGTGAAGATGAAAAAAAGGATTAGGTTCTTCTTTCCAAGCTAAGGAAGCCGGAACCACCATCAGCTGGAGGATGCGAGAAAGATTCCCCCCCCTAGAGACTTCAGAGGCTCTCGTGACCCCTTGATTTCAGAGTGCCAGACTTCAGAACTGGGAAAGAATACATTTCTGTTGTCTGAAGGCACCCGCCTTGTGGTAATTTGTTACGCCAGCCCCAGTTTACTAATATACCTACAAATGTTAATGTTAACATTTGTAAAGCAGTTATGACGCTAGTTAGTGCATAGTAATTTTGGTAAATATGTTAAATAAACATGAAACAAAATACAGACATGAACATATAAGTGCTATATTGAAAAGCTGAAACAATAATACAGTTTCTTATTGACCTCACCGTGTACTCCCTGTTGTTAACGTTTTGCACAGGCAGGGTAGAATTATCAGCTAAAGAAAATGAACATCAATGAAATGTCAGGTCGACTATATCTTATTTGTTTAGATGGTTATTAACAGGTAAAAATACATGGTTCAAAGCAAAAATTATATGAAAAGGCCTCTATTAGCAGTCTCGTGCCTGCTTAGACCACTCCATTTCTAGCCACTCTCCTTCCATACCCTTTGAATGCTTCTGTATTCAAATAAGAATATATATCATTACTGCCCTTTCTTTTTTAAAAGAAATTTTAATGTTTATTTCTGAGAGAGAAACAGAGTGTGAGTGGGGCAGGAACAGAGACAGAGGGAGACACAGAATCCAAAGCCCAACGAGGGGCTCAGACTCACAAACCATGAGATCATGACCTGAGCTGAAGTCAGATGCCAAGCCTGAGACACCCAGGCGCCCCTAGTGCCCTTTCTTTCTTAAAGAAAAAGTAGCATACGATATAAATTCTCCTGTCCCTCACTTTTTCTACTCAACAGCTTTTCTGTTTCTTTGTTAAAGGACTGTGAAAATAAGTGAAAAGCTCTTGACACACACACACACACACACACACACACAACTGGAACAGATCTGGGAAGAAAAAGAAATCAGGTGGCAGTGGAGTTCAAGAAATTTAAAACACTTAAAGGGAATTGGGGGACTTGGGGACATCAGGCTCTCCAGAGGACATCAGAGGGTGTTTAAGACAGAACCAGTGGATTTCTTACCTGCGTGCTTTTCTGTGTGGCCCCCTCCACCAGGAGCACCCTCACTACACACCCTTCAGGGGCCAGCCCAATGTCACCTCCTCTACAAAGTCTTTTCTGACTTCCCCCAACCCTAACCCAACCAGGAGAATGTCTTCTCTCCTCCCTCTGAACCCCGAAATCCTTTTGCCTATTCTACCCGCCACCCCCAGTCCCCACCTTCTACTTTGCTTTCTTACCATTCTTGTGTGATGTGTCTCCATGCCTGACTATAAGCTCTGTGTAGGCAGGGACCCTGTTCAATTCATCTTTCCCTCAATGCTTAACACAACTTGAAAGATGAATAGCAATGAAAAGAACCTGAGAGGTTGGTGAAAAGGAAATTCTGAGAAAGAAGCAGGAATTTGGGTGGGAAGCTCTAAATATGAAGGTCATCAGTGGCAGCCCAGAGTGAAGGGGTCTCAAGGAAGGATTGGGAGCCCCTAATCAGCAGGGCTGAATGGCTGATTGACTGGGCTGCCACAGGGCAAGAGGGGCCAGGATGGTGCCCTGCAGGTGGCAAAGGCCGAACCCACCTCATCACTCCAGGACATAGGTGCACAGGTGCAGGGAGCCCACCACCTGCTTTAGCAGACGGCCTATAAAACCCATCAGAGAATTTGCCTCTCTAGACTGGGCACAGCTAGTAACACTCACCAGAACCTTGGTGAGAAGCCTCAGGAGAGAAGGGGGAGCCTGAAGGGATAGAGAGGGGCTAGTTCTACCCACCTTTCTGATTCCTGTGAGGGTATAGGCATGGCCACCTACCAGCCCGTTCTCCAGCACCCTCTCTTTCTGTGGAGACAAGAGAGCTCCTGTCAGCCCACTGTTGTGTACAGTTTATTTGGGGGTCATGGGGACCTGTGTGGCCAAAGCAAGGGCTTATAGGGAGGTCTGGGAGAGAAACACGTTGTGTCCTCACTGTGGTCAAAGCTCTTCAGCACCCATAGTCTCGTTAGAGCCTCTAAGTCAGGGTGCCATTCCGCAGTGGTCCCCATCCCATTCACACAGGACAAATTCAGATTCAGAGCTGCTAAACCATCATGTGGGGTGACATGGTGTTTTCTCCTGGGGGCAAAGCTGAACCCAGAACTCCCCACTCTAGTTCCAAGTCCTTGGTTATTACTAAATCGGGTAGTAAAGACCAGTTGTGCTAGCAAAGCATCTTGCACCTGGTCGACACTTAGTCACTGTCAGCAACCTTTCCTGCATGCCGTCTGCATTCTACTGTGGTCTTGCATGCCCCGAGGCTCACTTGGCCACGTGGGTTTGAACATCAGGACTCTAGGTGTAGGAGCTGGGCAGGAGTCTCAGGGCCCACAATGAGGTGAGAGCACAAGTTGGTGGATGAAGCTGATGGGAGCTGGAGAGGACATTCTGCTAGTACACAGCCCGCTCATACCCCTGAGTGGGTCTGGCAGCCAATGAGAGTTCTGCTGTAGGTGGCTCTGGTGAGGATGTCCCAGAGGTTTCCAGGGGCCTCTGCTGGCTTGATGGTGATTGTCACCCCTCCAGTGAAGTCCACAAGTGCTTCAGACACCTGTCCATGCTGCAAGTCTTCATAGGAGCCAGAGAGCCTGTCCAGGGAAGAAGTAAACATGGAAGAAGAGGGGAAGGGGTATTTATACTGTAGCCTGGGATGGTCCAAGTGAGTCTAATGAACCCCTGCTTGGCTCTTCTCTGGGCATGTGCCTGCAACTCCTTCCTTCCATCCCAGGGGCAAAGGAAAATCTACACTCTGACTTCCCCTCCTTGTCAAGTAACTCCGTCCATTAGGGAAAAGACAAAATTTCAGAATGCTTGTTCAGATGGGGTAAAATCTACATAAGAGACTCTGAATACATCACTTCTATATTCAAGAAGCCATGCCTCAGTGTCTCACTTCATCAAATTTACCTCTTTCCTCTTGGTCTCTCTCTCAGCATTGAGGAGATAGAAACAGAAAGACAGAGAGTGGGGAAGGAGAGGGGAGAGGAGGAGAAAGGAAGGGAAAGGAAATGGTAGGGGAAAGGAAGGGAAGGGGAAGGGAGAAGGGAAAGGAAGAAAGGGGAAGGGAAGGGAAGGAAAGGGGAAGGGAAGGAAAGGGAGGGGAAGGGGAAGGGAAGGGAAGGAAAGGGGAAGGGAAGGGGAAGGGAACGGGAAGGGGAAGGGGAAGGGAAGGGAAGGGGAAGGGAAGGGAAGGGAAGGGAAGGGGAAGGGAAGGGAAGGGAAGGGAAGGGAAAAGATTTCTGGTGGTTGTCTTACTTAGCATAGGCCTTTTCCAGAAGAGCTCCCCAGAACAAGTTTCTGTAGGTGGAAGAGACAAAGACCAGCTGGCCGGCTGTATTCACAGGAAGTCGGTCATCTATCACCACAGGAACCCACTTGCCAAAGTGCCAGAACTGGAAGGAGAAAGTGCCCACTGGTGAGTAAAGATTGCCATGGAAAGGCAGTCATCTCAGGAGGCAAAGACATGACTCTTCCAAGAACCTTCTTTCCTATGGCTTCCTCCAGGCTGGGGCACCAGGAGGATACTCACCCAGAACTGGAAAATGCCAGCATACTTCTCAGTGAAATTCTGATTCAGGGGAACAACACGACTCAGGATGTCCTGGTGCAAAGTCAGAGCTTGCAAAGCAGCCAAGAACCAGCAGTCGCCTAAGCCAGAGAGGACACAGTCTCTGCGTGGATGTGCCGCACGTGCACGTACGCTCTACAAATGTCTGCATGAATGCATTGAGGACTTATCACATGTAAGAAATGTCTGGTCCCAATTGCTATCCTCTGTGGGCTTATAGCCTAGTTTAGCAGGAAGGAAAGATCTACTCAGAGGAAGACAGTGAGCAGGAGGTGGGGAGGAGCATTGGCTGGAGTTTCAACTTGACACCAAGAATTGAGCCAGATTCCTTGAGCCGAATTCCTGGACCAGCTTTTAGCTCCTGAATGCCACATCCTCAGGAACTTGGACCCAAACGTGATCAAACTTTCCTAAAGTTCTACCTCTGTAAGTGATTTATGTTCTCCTGGGAAAGTCTCGACCCTTCTGGACTCCATTTCTCTGTCTGTGAAATGAGTATTACTATATTTCCCTTCCCTGTGGCCAAAGTTTTTTTCTATTCCCCTAAAAAGAAAGTTGAGATAAGGATGGACTTACTTGGCCTCTATCTGGGGTATCTGGTGTGCCTCAAAGGACTCATTAAGGGGACTAGAGCAGAGAGAGCACATTCTCCAAAGACAAAACTTATACCTGACAGCTGGTAATGAGGATTATCGTTAGGCAAGTTTTGGCATTCTCATATGTCCTCAGAGGGCCTGTGGTTATTTTCCCAGCAAGGCCACAACACTTTGAGGTGGTGTTCAGGGTGGCCATTTTCCCCCATTGGGACCTCTAACTTCCCCTCTTCCCCACCCCCACTCTGCCTGGGCTGGGCCAGGCTTGTAGGTACCAGGTCTGTGTCTCCAGGGGCTGTGCAGACTTACCTACCACTCCCTGGCACAGGTCCAGCCTTTTGGCGTTGGGAGAATAGAACTGTGGATTCCTGTGCAGCTCCTGCAGGGATAGATGGAATTGTCCTTCTGACCAAGAAGAAGCTCCTGGAGCTACAGCGACCATAGTGTCCCATACCCGAGGACTGGACTTGTGGGGACATAGATATAGGATTCATATGAAATCAGGGCTGGTCCAGACAATCTGGCATGGATACAGCCCTTTGTACTTCTCATTCCTTCTTGCAGCCCACATAAACCAGAGTCCTGGAGAATTCTGCGTGGGTACTGGGGTACAGGGCTTGTACCCACAATGCCTTTTCTTGGAGTTTCCATTTAAAATGGAAGTATGTCTTTTGGAAGGTGTTATCATTTTTTCCTACAGATCTTCACATCCTCCTCACTTTCTTCCTACTCCTCCTTCCCACCCCACCCCCAAAATAATGGCTTCTTTGCCTTTCTGTGCTGAGATACTGGGTGAGACGATGGTGGGAGGTGGGAAGGGGTGGACTCTGGTCCATGGGGAGCACTACACCCCTCAGGTTCTGCACTCTCACAGCTTCATAAGGTCAGGTATATGACAGTCTCTATTTCAGCAGTTTCCAAATTTTCTGGGAAAAGTAGATCATGGCTGCTCTCTAGTTTGGGAAGCCCACTTGGGAATTTTATACACAGAAGGGACTTGGTGTGGGGCTGCAGACTTTGATGAGAAGGCTGGACAGGACACAGAAGAATGGAGAATTTGTAGCATATGCTGACTTTACTTTGTTCTAGATGTGTTTGGGAAATCTTTTGTGTAAATCAAGTCTGGCGGGGGCTAGACTGCCTTTGAACACATTAAGTTGCCTTTTAAAGGAACTGCCAAAGCCCTTTATAAAGTGAAGAACATTGTTGTAACGTGATGAATAGCTTCTTAATTTACATGTTCCATGGGCCCGATTTTGGGGTTAGGAGTGAAGATATGTGAAAATGTGTCTCTCTGGCAGATGGCCTCAGCAGAGACTCAGGGGTCCCTACCATCTCAGATGAGGCCAAACTGTACTTTGGCCACAGTTGCCCAGTGTATTTCTGGGTAGGGGCTGAGGGAGAGCCACACCTCAGACCCCTCTCAGCATCACCCCTGTTTTTCTCCATCTGGAAAATAGGAATATGAGCACTCCCCCATTCCCCTGACGTGGAGATCAATGACAGTAAGACACCTCATCTGGAACACCCAACATTCTTTGGCAGCCATTCTTTGGTCCAGGTTGACCTCTTGTGTGTGCGTGTTTGTGTGTGTTGAGGAGATGCTTCCCTCCCTTACCGGAGGCCTCCTCCACTGCAGGCCAGGAGGCAGCTTCCGAAGCAGGGGCCCACTGCCCACGGAGCACAGGCTGGCCGGGAAGCTGTCATCTTCAAAGAGGCGGCCTTCCATCAGGCACCTTTCCCTCAGGGCTTCGTAGTCCTGCTTGGGGAGCTGTGAGGAGCCTCCCAATGAGTTCTTCTGCCCCATCTTCCATCTGCCTGGGAAAGGCAGACACAGAGACATGGCAGAGTGTGGATACGGACCCCTGGGGTCTTCTGGGATGGTCTCTGTTGCTCCTGGAATGGAGAGTTGATGTTCAGTTTACTCGCTGCCTCCTGACACTTGGCCATTCCCCCAGAGAGGAGGAGGATGGAGGGAAGGTCAGATGGGCTGGAGCCCCTGGGCCAGTTCTTATCCTAGAGAGTGAGGGTCCTCGATCACTTGCTCCAGTGCTGGGGTTTGAGTTGGGGGTCCAGGCTCCCCCAACCAAGGCCTGAAGGAAAAGAAGGATCTTTCCAGCCTCAGGCTGGGTCCTGGGCCCATGACAACACCAGTGTCACTGGAACACTTCTATTTAGCGGACAGGTGAGGAGAAGAGCGACAGGAAGCAGAAGCTCAGTTCATTGGGCTCGAGGGTCCCAGTGCCAGACAAGGAAGGAGTGGTGGCTGTCCCTTCTGTCCTCCTTCTCAGAGCCTGCTTGCTGTCACCCCTAAGCTCACACATGTCCTTCTTCCTGCTCTAACACCCTCCTCTGTCTTACCCATCTCTTGCTTTCCTCATTCTATATTCTCTTCAAAATTAACTCTTTCCTTAAAGACATTTTTGGCAACGTAAAAAAAAAAAAAACCTCATATACATATCGTGGCAAATACACACAGTTGTCTGTACCTACCCATTCACTCCTTTGCCTTATTAATAAGATCCCAGTTTGGATCACTCAGTTACAAAACTTGATTTCCCAGAACTTCTTATAGGACAAGTTGGCCACCCATACAGTGCTGGCCAATTAGATGAAGGTGGTAGTCTACCAGATGGGGCTTTTGGAAAAGCTGTGACTTTTCCAACTTTCCCAGTTGGCCCCACTTTTGACTCCCCCGACTTTCCTCTTCCTGGAAAGCAGATGTAACACCTGGAGATGGAGTAGCTGTCTTGGAACCACTAGGAAAAAGCCACGTGCTGGAAGGAGTCTGGATCTTGAGGACTTCCTTGAACAAACATAGCAGCCTTGGTGGCTTGCCTCTAGACTTATGACATGAGAAAGATAAGCCATTGGCTTACTTAAGCAATAGTAGTGGCCAGACTCTGCAGTGTCCTCTACATCACCCACTGTTGTCTGTGTCTGTTACAGGCAACCACGGCACTCGCAAGTGACAGTCAATGGCATGTAAAAGTTTACATACCTTTTTGGGAGATCAGTGGATCCTCCTTCTGAAGCTCATCAAGAAGCTTCACATTAAGAGCTCTGCAAGCCAATGGGACCCCACCAACCCCAATATTCTAGCACTTTCTTACATTTCCTACATCTATCTTTGTGCAGTGGTGATTCAGGAAGTCAATGTTTTTATGGCCTCTATTATTTGCATTCCTATCTACTTAGAATCTGAAAATGTCAGGCTAGAATAGGCCTTTGAAATCATCAAATTTTCCCCAAAATTATTTTAGCTGTAGGGTTCCTTCTTCAAAAGAAATTGTAGAGAAAGTCAATGGTAGAAGCAGGATGTACCACAGTACATCTTTGCAAGGTTTCTCATTCTATGGTTTGAAACCCACCAGTCTTATCTAGCCCCTCTCATTTTTTAAGTATTAAAACTAAAACCCATTCATCCATTGGCTCATCCAAAATTTTATTGAGAATTTGTCATTTGGCGGGCTTGAGCTAAGTAGGCATCATCAGAGACAGTCCCTGCCCATGTGGCTTTTCCAGCCTAGTGGGGATCAAATGATCTTCCCAGGGTTGCATGGGGGAAATTTCATCAGAAACCCATCCAGAACCCAGGGCTCTGACTCCCATAACAGTGCTCAGCCCTCAGTGCCAACAGCTCCCATTTGTGCTTGGGACAGATTGTATATGCACTAAAAGCAGTCTGCAAACAAGTCTATGCCAAGTATGAGTACTTCCTCACAGCCGTAGGGTGATCTGAGGGTCCTCACCATTTGTCACCCCCCCATTTGGGGGATCTTACTCATCCCCCAAAGTCCAACTTTATCTCCTCCACGAGGAAGCCTTCCTTGACTACCTGGCCTTCACTAAGTTTCCCTCACCCTGACTGTCTACTGACTCACTGCCTACCACCTAGGACACTCATTCCTCTACTTGGTGCTTCTCAAATTATCACTAGTGATGCATGTATATTCTTTTATTTTCAGCTTGTCACAGAAATTAATGAATATAAATTATTAGAAAAATGAAATTTTAAAAAAGACATACAAAATACAAGCCCTCCTTTAAAAATTCTTTTCAGGTTCAACAGAAATAAAATTATTTGGTCAATTGTTATAAAACTTCCTGGACACTTACCCTTAGTTTTGTATTTAGCTCATCGGGCACTGCGAGGGACCAGTTCATGAAACGGCCTTGTCCTTGGATCTCTCTGTGGGCTCTGCTCTGAGTGATTCACACACTGAAACCTCCCCTGCCTAATACCCATTTTCATCCCCCACAGGATTAACACTAGTGGAATGCTGTTTGTCTCGCACTCTTGACCTCTCTCTGAGGTTAGGGCAATCTGATTCCCGGCTGCTCTTTTTTGTCACAGGTGCATGTATACTTCCTGGGGGAAGACCCAGCATGATCCTAGCCAGGGTTACAGGGATCCGAATGCTGTTACTGGGGCGTCGTGTTTTCCCCCTGAGTTTCTTCCTGATATGGACGATCAGGCAAAGCTTCCTCCACCACACTCACACTTTATAAACAAACACAAAACCACATAGAGGCTAAATCTTACTTCTTTTGTCCCTTGAAGCCTGAAAAGCAATCCTTTACCGCTTGTGACGTGACAGATAATAACAGGTCCCTCAGCTTCAGAACCTGACCCAGGCTCATGTCTTCCCTCCAATGGGCTGGGTCACACTCAGATTCCTCTCCATGCCTGAAAACATGCCATCTCATAACAAGTCTTGGTGCCTTGTGGGGCTCAGAGGATAAAGTGCCCAACACAAGAGCCTCTCACCCTCCAAATTTCAGAGTGAGGCCACACACCAATATCTTATCTGTAAATAAGTATTCCTAAGGCACTTTAAGGAGAGTCTAGACCCAGACCTGGGCAGTTGGCAATTCTTATATGTCCTCTGTATGTTACAAGCTGTGGGTGAAATCAGCTTATTCTCAGATTGCCACAGCTCTCAGCCAAGGGCCAGATGCATCCTGGTTGTATTTGGAAATTAATTTTAACTACTGTAAATAGACAGTGCTGAAGCAGGCCATTAGCATAAGACTATGGAAATGAATGTGGAAAAGCTAACTGGGGCACACAATATCCAAGTGTGCAGCCTAAAGGCATACCATCCATGTCTGTGCATCCTTCTCTTGCCTCCCCAGAGAGTGTTAGACTCCTCTGTCATGTTATTCATGTGAAGATTCATTTGTACTCAGCAAATAAATATTCAGAGCCTCCGTCTTCACTTTTGTACATTGGCTGTCCTTGACTTCTCTACAGACAGTAGAGGCAAGGTGGAGATTTATGGTGGTGAGGGGTGTCCTTAGTGCTCCTAATCCAGATGAGGTCTTTGCATGCTAACGGGCTGGTGAACAGAGGGGCACTGCCAGCGGAAACACCTGAGTGTTCCATGTCTTGAGTCCCTGCCCTGAGATTCCACATCTTTCCTGAGCACCTACTCTGTGCCAGACAGTGTACCCATGCTAGGCACAGACACCTAGCCCTTAACTCATATAAGAGTAGAGACAGGGCTCTGGAAAAGAAACAAAAGAAGCAAGAGCCACATTCTCATTCAGAGGTGCTATGGATCTAAAGAATCCTCTTAGGGGATGATTGATTTCCAGAGGACTCTGGCATCCTGCCACAACCCACCAAGCTGTCAGAGGCAAAATTGGAAAAGAAACCTAGGCTTCTCGTACAATGGTCTGTCTGCATGATAAAAAGCATCAGATTAGAAACATGATCAATTCCGGGCTCTCGACAGCTGGAACAAAAGAACAAGACAAAGTGTCAGCCCTGCCTGATTTATCTTGGGCAGGGACTGTACTTCTTTTGTGTCACAGGTGATGTACAGTGGTCATGGAGCACTCGGCTTGGGATTAGAGAACCCAGGAGGTGGCTGAGTTTGCCCTTTCTTACCATGTGACCGTGGGCAGACCCCTTACCCTCTCTGAGTTAGTTTCCTTACCTGTAAAATTGAGCTGACATATACTGTGTCCCCTTTTAGAACTCAAAAGAGATAACTACGTAAAGTAGTTTGAAAAACCTTGAAAGTGGGAGTTGGCAAACTGTGGCCCATGGGCCAAGTCTGGCCCACCACTGGTTTTTATAAATAAATTTTATTGAAACAAGCTATACTTACCTGTTTATGTACTGTCTATGGCTACTTCTGCAACATACATTATATCAGCAGAGTAATTACATGCAACAGAGATCATATATTCAACAAGTCTAAAATATTTACTGGCTGGCCCTTTATAGACAAGTTTGCTTAAAGCACTAATTCACATAGACTGTTATCGCACACTGCTAGACACAGGGGTAGGCTCCAAGTAGGAATTCAGAGAATAAAATGTGATTAACTGGGCCCATCATTAAGAATTTATCTTAATGGAACAGAATTTTATCTCTAATTGATTCATTAACTTTTTATATATTCTTAGCATTTACAGTTACATTTGTGTCTCAAAAAGACATGATGATGTGTCCTGCCATTTCTCTGTACCAAAGTCTTGTCTCTAATTCATTTTTTAGGTGTAATGACATCAGACATTCCTGGGCAATTTTCAGGTGGTTTTGTGGGTACTGATTATGAATAGGAAAACCCACATCTCTGTGTACATATCATGACCTGGTTGTAAAAGAGGAAATTACTTTGCAGTGTAGGGGAGCAAAATTTGCCACCCCAAACAATGTCTCTTTGGCATGTGGGCTTACTTACTTACATCGATAAGTACAGTACAGTATGAAATAGGTATGGTAGACAGGATAGGACCTAGAAAAGTCTGTTGGTTAAAATTCCTCTCTATCTCCCATTGTTGCTATAGGCCCAGCAAACATTTGTTCCCCAAATATTTCCTCTTTTTCATCTTCCTGTTGATTGTCTCTCCTTCCTTTCAAGTCCTAGAACTTTACCTCCTTTTCATTAGCTGTGGATGGCATATAAGCCTCAATTTCCTGACTGCCATATTCTTATGGACCCCTCTTACATAACTAAATTTGATTTTCTCTTGTTAATCTGTTTCATGTCAATTTAATTTTTAGACTAGCCAAAGTTGGGGAAGGCAGAGTAAAGTTTTCCTCCCCAATAGCAAACTTAATGGTTTGAAAGGATCATGAAAATTTTTACTATTTAGATAGGTCTAGTTTAGATATAGTTTTTAACAGAAGACCCCAAGCATTCCTTCATTTATTTATTGGAGAAGACATTTGTCTTTGAGAAAACAATGAGGAATGTGGCCCAACTATGAGCTATTGAAGATAAGAATGGTATATATCTTTTTCTGGATTCAACAAAGCCAGGAAATATATCATGAATAAACAGATGCTTGATAAATGCTTGCTGACAGGCTGACTAAATGAACAAATGGATGGTTTTTCATTTGCAAAATGTAAAGAATGATAAAGCCTGCCCTCTCTGCCCCTCCTGATGTGAAACCGAAATGAGATATAGCATGTGAATTTATTTTCTGAGCAGTCAATCATTTGGCTTCTCTTCTGTCATCCTGATCACATCCCTGAGAACTGAGTTAGGTTGAGGTTTGCTTTTGGGGGCTTCATTAATAGCCCTCCATTTTAATCCATGCTGGCTTTGGGGTTATGTTCCAGGGGAATTATGCAGGTTCCAAGGCAAAACACCCTGGGGAACAAAGTAAAATCAAGGTCAGCCTTCAAGGAGAAAGGAGTCTCCAAAGGGAACATACACCTTGGGAGTAGATTGGGGGTACGAGAGGGAGAAAGCCCCCTGCTTAGTTAGTGTTGCTGAAGGTTCCTATGGGCCGATTGCATGCCTACTTAGAGATGTTAAACTATTTTGAAGCTCTCTACCCACTCCCAATTGCCCCATCTTCCCTCTGATTCCATGGGACACTGCACAGACACAAATTTGTGGCTTCATAGAAGCACAGAACCCTCTGGGGAGATAGCTTTCTTTGGGCTTAGGAATATTGACTTAGCCTGTGTGGAATGATGTCACTCACTGCACATGAACCTAATATCAGGCTAGAAGGAATTTGGTGGTTACCCTATTCAGCACCTCTGTGTACAGGTGTGACTTTTGAGGAAGTGCAATGCTCTCTTGGCCTGTTTACCCTTGTGGGGGTGAGCCCCTCATCCAGAACCCGAGTGGGGTCACTCTGTTCCCCAAAGCCTGCTTCTGGTCTTACAGCTCCCACCAAGGGTCGGTCCCTGCCCTTTTTTCTCCACCACCTTCCACACTTTTAGTGGACCAACCTCTTTGATTTTTTCTCCTTTCTGAACATTTCAAAACATATTGGAATAAGGAAGAGGTTTAAAACAGATCTAAATTAGTTCCTCTTATTTTTTCCGGAGTATCTGCATCTTAAAAGAGTCAAAGACTGGGGCGCCTGTGTGGCTCAGTCAGTTCAGCAGCGCCTTCAGCTCAGGTCATGATCTCATGGTTCTTGAGTTCGAGCCCTGCATCAGGCTCTGTGCTGACAGCTCAGAGCCTGGAGCTACTTCAGATTCTGCGTCTCCCTCTTTCTCTGCCCCTCCCTATCTATCTCTCACTAAACATAAATAATAAATATTAAAAAAAATTTTTTTTAAAGAGTCAAAGACTTAGTGTTACATTACCTGGTAAGATAGACGTAGTTTTTCTTCCAACTGATCCTGCATTTACCTTCTGAGTGGCCATTCCACACCACTCCCCTCAGATCCACACTTCCCATGGCTTCAAAGCAAATGGTCCACCTCTTGGTGTTTTGGCCTCTTTCTGTGTAAACAGCCTGCAGCACATACCTCTCCTCTACCTCAGCTTATCTTTTTATGTGCACACAGATACAAGGTTTTTCTTTCTCTCCCTTTTCCAATGCATCCATCCTTCAAAGTTCAGCTCAGGTTTCCCTTCCTCCCCGAGCCCTCTCTGCCCCTCCAGCACATTTGATCTTCTCCTCACAGCTGAGTCTCCTCACTGATGTACCAATGTATTCACCTTAGGAAAGGTATTCTAAGGGTCTCTGATCTTACGTGAGAAGCAGAGACCATTGTAAAAGGAGCTGTCTGGAAAGAACAGTCCTGAATCTGTTATGACCTAGTACTTACTTGACCATTGTTCAGGTGTGTGAACTGGGTAGGAGGATGCTGAGTAAGAGCAATCCCTGTTCCCATGAAGGCTCAGTCCTGGACTTGAGGAATGATGGCCCTGCATCATAGGTTATGATTTATACCACTCTAGAATACCAAGCTGGGCAGTTAGAATCTAATGCAGAACTTTGGAAAAAGAAAGTCAATCAAAAACATCTTTTAGGAAAACTATTTGTCTATATATTCTAAAGCTAAACATATATACATCCCATGACACAATAATCCCTGGATATTACCCAATAAAATGCTTAAATGTATACACCACAGTACATATACAATAGTATTCATCACAGCATTATTCAAAGTAGGCCTGGACTGAGAAACTACCCATATGCCCATGAACATGGATAAATAGTAATGGGCTACATTCACACAACAGACTACTATACAGCATTGAGAATGAACAAACAAGAACTACTTTCTATAATACGGATGGAATTCACAAACAAACAAACAAAAAACAGGCACAAAGACCCTATGATGACATTTACGTAACTTTCAAAAAAAGGCACAACCAATCTATGTGTTAGAAATCAGTTTACTGGTTACCCTTGGGGTGGACACATTTATCACAAAGCCAATTATACCACTAAGAGGTGAATCTATTTTACTCCTTTCGATTGATTGGTCAGTAGGGAAATTTACAAGGGGATTGAAAAGTGGTAGATTCAACTCATTTAAACAAGGCTTTATTGAGTGCCTCTGCATGGGCCAGGCATTGCTGTTGATGATAGGAGCACAGGATGAATTAATTTCTGCCCACAAGGAAATCAAGATCAGTGGCCAGGCTTCCCTCTAGAGATGGCCTTCTTCTTTTCACTCCAAGGTGCTCACTCTGTATAATGGTTGGCACCCACCAGGTCTAAGAATCTTCATTCTAAAATTCAAAGACACCCTCTCACCCTATCTTGTCAGGGAGATTCCCCAGATTGAAAAATCTAGGTCCACTCCACTGACTCAAGGTTGGGATCACTGTCCTAGTCCTCAGTTCCTGAAGACTGGCATTTCTGGAACAACAATGTTTAACCCATATCCAGGATGCATCCCACCCCAAACCACAAAAAAGGATTACAAACTGAGCTGAGAGCTGACTACCTTCCTCTAGAATCATCCAGAGCTTCCATTAGTGACTTCTAATGTCCAGAGGCCAGCAAATGGCTCCAACCACAGTGATTTCTAGATTTCTACTCTAAATGAGTCCTAGCACCATACTGATCACAACTATGTGAGAGATGTAGGGGAGGAAAAAGTTCTCCTCAACCTTTTTAGGGTCCTGGCTGGGTCTGAAAATTAAACTGACAAAGACAGATTAACAGGAGAAAAGCACACAAATGTATTGCATTTTTACATGAACATGGGAGCCTTTATATGGGAACATGGGATAAAGACTCAACGTGGCCAGAGCAGGAAGCTTTCATACTTTTTAGACAAAGAAACAATAAATCCGAATAACTGACCAGACAAAGGAGTTTGGGCTAGCAGTAACCCAACTAAAACTAGCTAGTCCTTATCTTCTTTAACTAAGATAGGAACTTCCTTATCTAAAACAAGAACAAGGAAGATAAGGGTTAGTTTAACTAGTTATGTTTGTAGATTTCTCTATCACCTTCTCTGGGCCTGTAAGAGTGTGTCTCCAAATAAAAGGAAAATTTATTTCCTGCCTGTAGGCAGAAAAGGGAGAACTTTTTCTGTGTTTACTGCTGCTCAATTGCCTTCAGCTCAAAATAATTTTTATAACAAAGAGGCACATTTTAGGGAGGCATATCCTGGTTTCCTTCAGGGACTATTTTCCTCTTACAGAATGTGAGCAGCAGCACTAGTATCATCTTCACATCTGATTTCACAGACGTCAAACGAGCCTCCCTGTCTCTTAGCACCCAGAAAACAGCCTACCTCCCAGAACATCAGGATCTCACCGGGCTCCAGACAGAAACCAGTCACCTCTATATCCCATCCAAAATTAAGGAGGCTCAGAAGCCCCCTGGAATGCTGTGAGTCCTGGGAAATGTCAGCACCTAGAAGCATGAGTTACTCCACAAAATAACCATGGATAGAAGTCAAAGCTGGAGGAACCTCAGAGATCCCCTAGACCCAAAGACCCCCTTATTTTAATGATGAGACTGAGGCCAAAGGGCTGAAGTCTATTCCTTAATGTCACACAGATCAGCAAATGACAAAGTTGAGAACAAAATTCAGGTCTCCAGACTCCAAGGCTCTTCCCATATACACTCTAACCTGCAAAGTTCAAGCCAGGAGAAGCAACCATCTTTCTCTCATCTTCTGAACCCAGACTCTTCTGAGGTCCCCAGGGGCTCTGGACTAAACTGGACCCACTCTTGGAACTAAAGAAATTTACCTGCACTGAAGATCTTGCTTCTTAAAGCAAATGGACAGCCTCTAGTCTTGCTGCCCAAGACGAACCTTATATATGGGCATTTTTAGATACATGCACTTTGCTGTGAGTCTGAGTTCCTGGCTCCCAGAGCCTTGGCTCCTCCCCATGGTATGTTCTCTGGAAGGGAGGGGATACCCAGGCTTTGTGAAGGTATTACACAAATCCAATTATTTTCGTAGAAAACCATACAGACAGAACTTGTTCCAGTAATGTCTCAACAAGAGAGAGTTAGTCATCTTCTCACTTCCAGATAAGGGAGGGCATTTGGAAGTGTGATTAGAACATTATTTCATCACAGGAAATAATACAACATTTATTTTCTTTTGTGGTCTTCAGAGTTTGATGCCACCCTTGGGGACGTATTCTGCCGAGAAGGAGCACTTTGATTCTTCTGTGCTATTGAGAGATCTCCCTCTTCTTTCCCAACCCTACTTTCTGGGTCTTCCATTTCAGTCCACTTTGTCTTCTTGTCTTTGGCCAGTCAGGGCTAGAAATGATCTCTGTTGATGGTTTTATTGCATTCCACACTGATTATTCTTCCCTCAAAGTTTTGCGTAGTGCTCCCATATTTGCCTTCAATGAGAATTTCTTGGCTCTTCCAGGACCCTCATGCTCATCTCCCAGCACAGATCATACAGAGCTCAGCACAGAGAATAAGTCAGCTCTCATGTTCCTGACTCCACACTTGAACTCCTTGGGTTCCCAGGACATAGTAATGCCTGGCAGGTTCTCAATACCATCAGTGGTAAAGATTCCCTCACCTCTAGAACTCCTTCCTCCTCTTCCTTCCTACCAGCTTCTCTGCAGCAGCATTTGCTCTGACTCTAATGTTACATACCTTGGTCTTTTTGTGCAACTGTCTATCACCTCACTCATTTTTTAGTGCTGATAAGGAAAATACATAATACTGGTATAATACTGGTAATAATAAATGTGAAGGACTGACTGTGTTTCCCAGAAAATTGACAGGTGAAACCCCAACCCCTCTGTGTAGGTGTATTTGGATTAAATGAGTAAATAAATGAGGTCATGGTGACATGCTATCCAATAGAAGAGTACCTCTCTCTCTCTCTATCTGTGTGTGTGTGTGTGCGCGCACGCGTGTGTATCATATGCAGGTACAGTGGGAAGGCACCTGTCCACATGCCAGAAGGAAAGATCTCACCAGAAATGGACCCTGCCACACCTTGATCTGGGATTATGAGAAAATACATTTCTGCTTTTTAAGCCACCTAGTCTATGATTTTTTGTTATGACATTCTGTGCAGACTAAGACAATACCCAACATTCCAACACTTATGGGACACTTGTAACATGCCAGGTACGATGCTAAGTACACCGCATGCAGAGTCTCACTGAATCTGCACAACTTTTGAGATGGTACTATTATCCCCATTTTACAAAAACGAAACTGGCACAGAGCGTTACTTTGCCAAGAGACTCACAGCTACTAAGCAGTAGAGACAAAACTCAGTCTCAGGGGCATCATAGTCCACTAACTTTTCATCATATTGATCAAGAAATCATGTCTTTCTGTCACTGATAAGTCAAACACAAAGTTTTCCTCCTGAGTTCAGAGCTCTTTGGATCTTGGCTCCATCTGGTGTTTAAACAGCCAACCCATCCTTACACTATTTGGTCGGAAGGTGTTATGTGGACAGCGGGGTAGTGGGCTTAGGACTCAAAAGATGGGATAAAATCCTATTTGGTTAAGAAGACTTCAATGTTTTCTTCTGAAAAATCAGAATAATGATTCAGCCCTATTAATAATACATCAGGTCATGAATGTGAAAATGTTTTATTTTATTTTTTTACTTCCGGACCATATTTATTTATTTATTTTTTACATACAAATAGTTTATTGTCAAATTATTTCCACATAACACCCAGTGCTCATCCCCACAAGTGTCCTCCTCCATGCCCATCCCCCCTCCCCCCCACATCCATCAGTCCTCAGTTTTTGTCAGCATTCAAGAGTCTCTCATGGTTTGCCTCTCTCCCTTTCCCCCACCATTTCCGCCCTTCTTCTCCCCCTTGTTCCTCCGTCAAGTTCCTCCTAATCCTCCTATACGTGCAAACATATGATATTTGTCCTTCTCTGCCTGACTTATTTCGCTCAGCATAACACCCTCAAGGTCCATCCATGTTGCTACACATGGCCAGATTTCATTGTTTCTCATTGCCATGTAGTATTCCATGGTATAGATAAACCACATCTTCTTGATCCATTCATCTGTTGATGGACACTTAGGCTCTTTCCATGTTTTAGCTATTGTGGAGAGTGCTGCTATGAACATTGGGGTACATGTGCTCCTATGCCTCAGCATTTCTGTATCCCTTGGGTAAATTCCTAGCAGTGCTATTGCTGGGTCATAAGGGAGTTCTATTGTTAGTTTCCTGAGGAACCTCCACACTGTTTTCCAGAGGGGCTGTACCAGTTTACATTCCCACCAACAGTGTAGGAGGGTGCCCGTTTCTCCACATCCTCGCCAGCATCTAGAGTTCTCTGATTTGCTCATTTTAGCCACTCTGACTGGCGTGAGGTGGTATCTCAGTGTGGTTTTGATTTGTATTTCCCTGATGAGGAGGGATGCTGAGCATCGTTTCATGTGTCTGTTGGCCATCTGGATGTCCTCTTTGGAGAAGTGTCTGTTCATGTCTTCTGCCCATTTCTTCACTGGGTTGTTTGTTTTTCGGGCGTGTAGTTTGGTGAGTTCCTTATAGATTCTGGATATTAACCCTTTATCTGATATGTCATTTGCAACTATCTTTTCCCATTCCGTTGGTTGCCTATTAATTTTCTGGGTTGTTTCCTTGGCTGTGCAGAAGCTTTTAATCTTGATGAGGTCCCAACAGTTTATTTTTGCTCTTGATTCCCTTGCTTTTGGGGATGTGTCAAGTAAGAAGTTGCTGCGGTGGAGGTCAAGGAGGTTGTTTCCTGCTTTCTCCTCTAGGGTGTTGATAGTTTCCTGTCTCACGTTCAGGTCCTTTATCCATTTTGAGTTGATTTTTGTGCATGGTGTGAGAAAATGATCTAGTTTCATTCTTCTGCATGTTGCTGTCCAGTTCTCCCAACACCATCTGTTAAAAAGGCTGTCTTTTTTCCATTGGATATTCTTTCCTGCTTTGTCAAAGATCAGTTGGCTGTATACTTTTGGGTCCACTTCTGAGTTCTCAATTCTGTTCCATTGGTCTATGTGTCTGTTTTTGTGCCAATACCATACTGTCTTGAGGATGACAGCTTTGTAGTAGAGGCTGAAGTCTGGGATGGTGATACCTCCCGTTTTGGTTTTATTTTTCAGTATTACTTTGGCTATTCGGGGTCTTTTGTGGTTCCATACAAATTTTTGGATAGTTTGTTCTAGTTTTGAGAAGTATGCTGGTGCAATTTTGATTGGAATTGCATTGAATGTGTAGAGTGCTTTAGGTAGTAATGACATCTTAACTATATTTATTCTTCCTATCCATGAGCATGGAATGTTTTTCCATTTCTTTGTGTCTTCTTCAATTTCCTTCATAAGTTTTCTATAGTTTTCATCATACAGATCTCTTGTATCCTTGGTTAGGTTTATTCCGAGGTATTTTATGGTTTTTTGTGCAATTGTGAATGGGATCAGTTTCTTGATTTCTCTTTCTGTTGCTTCATCATTGGTGTATAAAAATGCAACCGATTTCCGTACGTTGATTTTGTACCCTGCAACTTGGCTGAATTCTTGGATCAGTTCTAGTAGGCTTCTGGTGGAGTCTGTCGGGTTTTCTATGTAGAGAATCATGTCATATGCAAAGAGTGAAAGTTTGACTTCCTCTTTGCCAATTCTGATGCCTTTGATTTCCTTTTGTTGTCTGATGGCTGATTCTAGGACTTCCAGCACTATGTTAAACAATAGTGGTGAGAGTGGACATCCCTGTCTTGTTCCTGATCTCAGGGTTCCGGAAAGCTCTCAGTTTTTCCCCATTGAGGATGATGTTTGCTGAAGGCTTGAATGTGAAAATGTTTTATAAAAATTGCAGGGATCAATGTGCATCCAGAGGACTGCTGTTATTATTAGTCTCCAAGTTATGTCTCGGACATAACACTTTCATTTTTATCTCCTCACCCTGGCACTGATCTTTCCTTGGGTATTGGTCATCGTTTCAGGAACTTCCGGCTAGGGGCTGTCCCTCAGCCTTGGGTACCCTGCCCCATATCTAGCACAGGGCTGGGGCTCCCTCTATATCAGAGCTGTTTTTGTTAGGTTGTCACTGGGCTTGTGATAAACTGTGTGGAAGAGGGCAAGGCCCAGGGGCCATTTCCTCCTTTCACACTCCGGAGAATTTGACACACCTCTGTTTGACGTGAAGGAAACAAATCGCCAGGGAGGCTCACTGGCCTCTCACAAAAGTCCTATGACTTACAGTCATTCAGAAGTCAGATATCCTCTCCCCATCTAGGGATGAGTCCTTCTGTCTTTGCATGGCATGGGCAGTTCCTGACCCAGGAGTGGGCTGTGGACCACGAGCAGTTTAGCAAATCCAGGAGTCCATTTTCTGGTGGAAACAAGACTTAAAAAGTGGTGACATTCCCGGGGGGGTGGGGGGGCTCTGGTGACCTATGGAAGCTCCGGGGCAGTAGGACCCAAGCACTTCCTGAGTTCTGGGTCCTGGAGGAAAATCCCAGGGGGAAAGGAGTGCTTCCTAACGTGTGCTATGCAGCAGAACATTGGAGAAGGAGCACTAGCTCAGGAGTCAAGAAATGTGGATTCAGGTCCAAATTCTGCCACTGACTCTGAAGCTGGGCAAGTCACCTCCTCTCTCTGAGACTCCGTCAGTTACATAAAATGAGGAAGTTATGCTCCATCACCTCTCAGCTTTTTGTTATAAGATTCTATGACTCTGTCTGGGACCTGCCTTGAGCAAACATTCAAAGGAGAACTAGTTTTCCGCTAGCACCTTCTTACTGCGCTCTAAGGACTCTCCTTTCTAAGAGCCCAAGCTCCCTCCACCAACCCATCCTTCCCTCCTAAGTGCTCCCTCCAAAGCAGCTCCTTCCTTTTCCTCCATGCAAAATTCTCATTCCTTCAGATTACCAGAAAACCATGTGACGAAACTAGTTCTCATACATCTGTGAACAGCTCATACATTCTTAACCTTACTTTAAGGATCTATACTTTTTAAAAATGGGGAACTCCTTATCCAAACCAATTCCTGATTGTTGGAATTTCGGGCAATATTTTTTATTATTTCAGTAAGCGAAAAAGTCAGTTGAGGATAAAGTTCAGGAGCCAAGTAGGGTAAATAGAACTGCACAAAGGTGTCCATTCATGCTCACTTCTGTTAACTCAGCTCACATCAAAAAACTGTTACGTGTTCAACACAACTGTAAATGGAGAAAGCCACTAAAGTACTTGTGAGTAAGCTCTCACTATTCCTTGCACCGATTGCCTTCTGTGCAGGTATAAGAGTAAAGAAAGACAATCATGAGGGATTATTGCTTTAGCAAAGGTTGCTTCTGGTAGCCCTACGGGTAGGAATTGGAGCTTTTGGTAGTTCTGGCAGCACCAAAGCTTCATGAAAACAATTGAGCAGTTGTACTATTCTCTGATGCTTTTCCTCGCTTGAATTTTGTTCCATTGGTTCCATGTTTTCCAAACTAGGATCAAACATGGTAAGAGGAAAGGCTTTGATTTGTGAGACTGGGAGAGAGGACCACATCAGGTTCAGAAAAATGCAAGGAAAAATTGGTGATTCCATATACAACTTTCAAACATTAGAAATTCATCCAAAAACCAAGATTATAAAAAGCAGCTTTGTGGGCTAACTCAAAAATTAAGAGTCATCTCCAAGAATCCAAAGTAAGTTCTAATACCTAAGTTATTAATTTCTTTACACTCAAAATATCTTCAGAATGTCATAGGAAGATATTCTTTAAGAAATTCACGATGAAGTTTGGAAATAAAAACAGACAAGTTTTGTCTTGTTTTGTTTTTTCAACAAGAGAGTATTTTCCTAAATTGTCAGAGTGCTTACCAGAATTTCAAGGACATTTATTTCTAACTCACAACCCAAGTGAACTTGAATTGACAAGATTTGCTGAATCTGGAGGTACATTGGGAACCATGCAGATCTGGGAGATGGGGCATGATGGTCTGGGGTCGGAGAGGGTGAAGAAATGCAGAAATAAGCTAAGTTAAGCACCAGGCAGGCAGGTAGCACCAGAGATGGTCCAAAACAGCAATACTGACCTGACCACAGAGCACAACTGGCTTCCTAGAAAGGTGGCAGAGGCATATCTGATATCTATCTAACTGGAAAGCAGGTCCTGGGCAGGGAGCCCTTTGAGGTACTAGGATGCAAGGCAATGGCTTGGTCATAGAAAAGCAAACAAGCAGAGATATTTAAACAGACTTCAAGGCCCCACAAAAATCTCACAACTGGGACCTAGCTATTTTCTCAGTCTTGGGTCAGAATTGGACACTAAATTATGGGTAGAAAGAAGCTAAATGGAAGCAGAAGCAGGAGCCTCCTTCCATCACCTTCCATTCTGGCTATGTCCTCTCTACCCTACCTTCTTTGATCTAGTACTGGTCTAGGGGAGCAGGTCTGTATAGCACTGGGAGTCATACTGGACAATATGTGGGATACGCTTATGTTCAACAGGCACCTGAGGTTTCACTTAGATGGGTAGTACACTCTGGCATTTGTGTTGCAAGTTTGTGAAACATGCATTCGTCCAGCACCCTTGTTTCCTCCCCTTTTTTTTTGACATGTATTCTCCCATGACCATTGGAAGGAATCTGATAACCTAATTCATGAAAAGATGCTCATTGTTAATAATAGTTTAACTGTCAAGTGTCAATGATTCAATTACAAAATACAGACCTTGAAGCATAGACTTTCATCTATTAATAGTAAGCCACTGGGGGAGATCCTTTTTGTAAGATGGTCCTTCTAGCACACCCAGAAATCACACAGTTATGAAGCTATTGGCTATCCCTTCAAAGAAAGACTATCCAAAGACAGAAAATGTTAAAAAGGTCTACAATATGATTTGTTTTCATTTCTTTTCTGGCTCTAGGTCTGGTTCCCTAACAGATTAAAAAAATATTGTCTAGACTTTTTTCTTTCAGTGTCTCACTGTATACATCTTGTTTCTGCTTCTATTCTTAATTGTGTTCTTGGCATTATTAAGCCTGTCCAAATCAATATGCATCTGTGGAATGTATTTCTAACCATTCCTTTCCCTGCCCCTTACTTTGTTCCTGACATCATTTTCCCCTAAGTGTCTTATAATTTTACCGCTGCTTATATCTCTGTTTTGGTTGGTTTGTTTATTTTCCTTTTGACTTGTGACCTGGCCTATCTTTCTTGGCAGAAAGTTTGTTTTCTCTTATGATGCTTATGATAGGGAAATTTGACGGCTGGGGGAAATAACACAATTTCCACATTTCCTTACGAGAGGTGTTGGCAAGATTTCTGCTAGGAAAGAAGTCTTGATGGTAAATAAACCATGTCCCATAATCCCAGGGACACAAAAATGAGTAAGACAGGTGCCTAATGCCCAGAAGATCCAAGAAAGAAGGCGGGGAACATCCTGAAGTCAGCAGCATCCCAGGTGGGTGATGATTCCACCAGATTTGCCAATATGGCGGCTAATTCCTGAGAGTTTTGTCATGTGTATAACCATTTAAGTAGTGTCTCTATCGAGGAGGCTGCAGGGTCTGCAATCAAAGGAATTCCTAACTTAACAGCATGTCTGTTAGCCATCCTCACCCTCGCATTCTCTAAAAATAAGGGGTTTCTCTACATCCGGAAAACAACAGGCTTTTGTGGAGTTGTGTGGGCGAAAGCCTTCAACAGAAACGTGGCAGAGATTTGTGTTAAACAGGTGGTCCTCTCACAGTTTCTTGGAAGGGTTTGCCTGTGCCTTTCAAAACATAAAAGGCTAAACACCCCTTTAACTGAAAAGCATGCTTCAGATAGCCTTCTGGGATGAGGCAGCAGCTGTGAAAACATCAGTCACCCAGAGAGTTCTCATGTCTGGGCCTCCCCAATGCTCAGTGTCTCCTACCTTCATCTGGCCTCTCTGGAACTGTGGTGTTTGTGTCCTAGAAAGAGCTTACCTTCAGAGACAGATGAACCTGGAGCTTGAACCCGACGACACCACTTGCTGGTTGTGTAACTGTACCCAAGTTCATCTTCCTGATGCACAGCAGAGACGACCACTGGGACCCGGAGGACACTGCAAGGAAAGGGATTATTTGAGAGGAAGTCAGATGTGGAGAGAGGAGGACAATGTCCCAAATTCTCCTCTCCAAGGAGAGTCAGGCAGCTTTAAAGACTAATGAGAGAGGCCAGGGTAAAAAGTTGCAGCTGTGTTTATTAGTCCCATTAACCCTTTGGATACTGGTTTCAGGCAGACAGCTAGCCTTGAGACACTCACCTCTGAGGGTCTTACTCTAATCCTCTACAAGATGGTAACCATACATACTTGGTAAGATTAGCAGAAGAATTCAACTATTCATTTTGTAATGGATCAAAGTACTTAGTTCAGTGGCTAGCCATAATAAGCACTCAATAAATTTTGTTAAAATGATTATGATTATTCCATATGATTAGATTCAGTACTTTTAGAGGGGTCTTTGAGAACCCCAACCCCCAGGACTGAGTGTGCTGTCTACGGGACTACCAAGGGATGCCTACATATATGATAGTTACGATTAACCAGCATGTAGATAGATGGTAACTGAAATCTGCAAGTGGGTGATAGCACAGCAATAGATTGATTATTTCAGGCTCAGTCTATATCTATAGTGTTTGCCCTTCCATGTGATAGCCCTTCAAATATAACTTTAAATTTTTTAGTTCTTTAAATTCCTCACAATACAATGAAAGGACTCTCCCTCGCTGTTAAACATGCCACATCAGGCCTTATCTGGGGTATATTGCTTCAGCCTCAGACCCTAGACTTCACAAAAACTGTGGCATGTCCCCTGCTCTGCCTCATTTTAGGTACTAAGCTTCAGTTTCTCTCTTGACACTTTGAACTGGCCTCAAGAAAATGACATGAGTCATCTGTGTGAGAACTCCTAAGTGTTGATTCACACTGAGTTTTCCATAAATTAAATCTCACGTGAATTCTGGTCCATCCTGTAAAGGAAGACCCTTTGGGAAGATCCTGGGACAGTGCTTCAGTGTCCTGGCCACTGTCACTAGATAGCTCCCCAAGGGCCTCCTGGGGTCTCATTTCTATTAATGCATCACCAGCTACCCAGGCTTCTAAAAAAGAACACTTAGCATACATACTGTATACATTGTAACTAGGTAGGTAGGATTCTACATGCACACAAATTTATGTGCCTGTTAAATTTGAGAGGATGCTACATCCTAGATGTTCTGTTCTAGTAGAATAGTTTTTATCTGACCAAAAAGAAAAGAATGCTGATAGAGATCACAACTCTCAAGCCAAGGGAGCAAAGAAAGAAGATTCTAGATAGGCATCTAGAAACTGGGAACAAAACAAGAATGCTTTCTTTTAAATTTTCAACATGTTCTGAAAATCCTGACCAAAATGTGAAACATAATTATAAACCAAAATAGTATTAATAAAGAGGAAAAACATGCTGAATGAGCCTCATATAACTAGAAAGCCTAAAAATAAACTAGAAATTATTATATTAATGAGTATTAGCTGAAACAACTATACTTAAATATTTGAAGACTAATAGCATTCCTATATGCAACAATAAGCAGTTAGAAGTTATCATAATAGAAATACCTCAACCAGAGTGACAATAAACATATAAAATAACAGAATAATCTTAAAGGAAATGTTTTGATCCATTTGATGGGGACTACAAAAAGTTTATAGAGATGCAGAAGACATTTGAATAAATGAGAAGTCATACCATCTGGGATGGAAAAAGTAAATACTACAAAATGTTCATCCTCTTAAAATTAATGTATAGCTTTAATGAGATTTCGATTATAAAAATCCCAATGATTCCATTTGGCAGAGTGGTGACGAAACAGAGAAGTTCATTGACAAAACTTCTTTAAAATTATTCTTGGTGAATAAACACATGAGAGGCTAATGTCCTTATTGTAAATAAGGAGGTCTGTTCAAAAAAATGAGAAAAATGTTACATGTTTTTAGGAAAAGGAAGGATAAACAAAAATAAACAATTATGGAGGAACTATAAGTGGTTACTAAACACACAAAAAATTTCAAACTTTTTTGTAATGATGCATACATTAATTTTTAAAAATGAGATA
The DNA here is from genome assembly GCF_003009895.1 of Hyaena hyaena. Taxonomy (NCBI): domain Eukaryota; kingdom Metazoa; phylum Chordata; class Mammalia; order Carnivora; family Hyaenidae; genus Hyaena; species Hyaena hyaena. Next base: position 63,520 of record NW_024082203.1, on the reverse strand, counting down.
ACATTGCTCACTTCCCAAACTGGTGAATATTTTTAATTAATAACATACAGTGCTAAAGAGGGTTAAAATCCCTAGGCACTCTGGATACCATTGTGATAGGGATATAAATTAATGTACCTCTTTTGGAAAGCAATTTGGTGATAAGTACCAAAAGCATTAACAATGTTTTGAATAATTTCATTTTTTAAAGTGTATTTATTTATTTTAGAGAGAGAGAGCAATCAGGGGAGGGGCAGAGAGAAAGGGGAAGAGAGAGAGAATCCCAAGCAGGCCCTCCACTGCCAGCACAGAACCTGACACAGGGCTCAAACTTGCCATGAACTGTGAGATCGTGACCTGAGTCAAAATCAAGAGTTGGTTACTTAACCAATTAAACCACCCAAGTGCCCCCCAATAATTCCATTTATAAAATATATATTAAATAAATAAAACCATAGATGAAGATATATGCACAAAAATACTCCTCTTTCACTTACGATCACTAAAACACAATAGGTAACTTTGAAATAGAGTTTTTATCGTTGTTCACAATAATTCTGCAAATGAGTTACACGTCCATTATTGAGTATGGCTAATTCACTTAATGAAGTTCCCATGTAGTTGAATATTAGTATCCATTCCAATTTGATTATTTGAATAGTTTTCTAAGATATGTGAAATACTCTTGGTATGATGTTGACTGGGGGAAACAGCACAGTTACTTTTCACAACTACTTTTCAGTTAGAAGAAACAAAAGATGGAGAAAGAGAGAGAGAAGGAGGAGGAAGACAATGCGGACAAGAGGAAAGGGAATATCAAAGAAATTTCAAAACCACATAAGTAAGAGAGGGTGGATATTCATACCAGATATTAAAATCATGAGATCATAGTGATTTCAATGGCATGTTATTAAAAATAGACAAATTTCTCACTGCAGCAGAGCAGATAATTCTGAAATAGGCTTTATGTTCTTCTATCATTTGTGCTAATTTGTCTTTTTTTTTTTTTTTTTTAGTTTATGTATTTATTTTGAAAGAGAGAGAGCAAGCAAGGTAAGGACAGAGAGACGTGTGGGGAGAGAGAGTATACCAAGCAGGCTCTGCACTGTCAGTGCTGAATCTGACGTGGGGCTAGATCCCACAAACCAGGAGATCATGACCTGAGCCTAAATCAAAAGTGGGACGCTTAACGAACTGAGCCACCCAGGCCCCCCTGTACTCATTTATCTTTAAGAAGACTTGCCATGTAAAAGAATGGAAGATTATTTAACAAAGAACCGCTAAGGCATCTAGAACCATCTATAATCACTTTATACAATAACAACAATGAAGATAATGATGAATTTAAAAGTTACGTATAAAAATATCAAATTATGGAACAATTTTGAGAAAAAAAATCCTCAAGTTTCTGAGCAAAGGAATTCTCTCTAAGTTTAGTGTAGTAATGGAATCACAAAGAACAAAATCAATAGCTTTTACTATAAAACAATGGTAAACTTCAGTAAGTTAAAAAATATATAATCAAAATTAGAAAGCAAAATGCAAACTAAATAAAATTAAAACACATGCAATTTTAAATAGAGAAAAAGCAACACTTAGCTGCTGAGCAGTTGACTTTTACAGATGTGAGCAGACTATAACCTCCACTGTTGCCTGGTTTTAAAATGTGTATTTAAAATATGTGTTTTAAAATAATGACCGCTTATATCTTCTATTGTTATAGGACTCCCTCTGCTCGTGCACCTTTTGTGATGGTGATGACTTTACTGTCTTTTTTTTTCTGTTTTGTTTTTTTTTTTCTAAGAGAGACAGTGTGAGCACGGGAGGGTCAGAGAGAGAGAGAGGGAGACACAGAATCCGAAGGCAGGCTCCAGGCTCTGAGCTGGCTGTCATCTGGCTGTCAGCACAGAGCCCGACGCAGGGCTCGAACCCACGAACTGTGAGATCATGACCTGAGCCGAAGTCGGATGCTTAACCAACTGAGCCACCCTGGTGCCCCGACTTTACTGTCTTATAATCACTGGCCAGATGCAGGCTGCTCACATATCTAGTCTCTGCTCATCAAGAGCCACTTCAGTCATGAGTCAAGCTTGGGGGCCAGCACTACCCCTGAGCTAGGGATTTTCTTTCCTTTTTAAGTAATCTCTATGCCCATCATGGGGCTCAAACTCATAACACAGAATCAAACCTTGCGTGATCTACCTACAGAGCCAGCCATGAGCATCTGGGCTAGGTTTTGAGATGCAAGCCCAACCTTCCTCTTCCAAGAGCTTCCTCTAGCTCCCCCTAGTGGACAGACGGATAAGACTTACTACCTGCGAACGATAATTCATGACTCATGCTGGTGCCAGGCTCCTTTAGCTCTGGATTCTTGTGCTTTTGGTGTTTCACTGCTTTGTCACTTTCTCACCCCAGGAAGGTTGTCTAGCAGAATGGTGCAGTCCAATACTGCTGGCCGGGAAAGATCGATGCACCTGAATGCAGACCAAGAACTTGCTTCTGTTTTGCTTTGATCAAGGAATTGGGAGCCACCCATGTTCCTCACTTCCAAGGAGTCCTGGGATGAACTCATCTGCCCCCAATATTCTCCCTGCACCACCCACCTACATGTCCTTTCCCCTTTTATCTACTGCCTCAGGGGTTAAATTGTCTTTTAGAATTCTAGAGATTTGGGTAAGATGCCCCACACATTTTGTGGATTGAGGGGAAAGGAGGTAGAATGATGGCTAGGTCAGTAGAAGAAGCTTAGTGAGCAAAGCTTTCAACCTCTCTGTGCCTGAGTGTCCCTCCCTGGGAAATACCCCTAACTCCACTTTCAGGATTGCTATGAGGACCAGATGCTGCAAGAGTAAAACCCCCTCCTGCCCCATTCCTCTCTCCTCCCTCCAATCGCAGGTGCTACACAAGCAGAGTCTGAGGTTGAAAGTAATGGTGGGGAGGTCTTCTAACTATAGCTCACATCCCCCACATGACATATGTCTTGCCTGTGGGAGATGAGGTCCTTAGGAGAAAACTGAGCCATGAGGTCTCATCACGCAGGCATACACCACTGCCTCTATGGTGTGGGCTTTCGTCTTTGGGTTGTTGGGCCTTCCAGATTAGCTCTGCTCCTGATACACCAAAGGATGAAACCATGTTCCTGCCCATGAGGGCTCCCGTGTATGCCAGACACATGTCCCAGCAATTAAGTAGGTGTGGCAGTAATGGCATGAATGGAGAAAGCAGTTCCTAGACAACAGGACAACTTCACTCAGCCTGATCCTGTCTTTCAGCTCCTTCTCTGTTTATAAACTTCTGGAGCATGATTTACTAATCTCTTTATTTTTATTCCAGACTTCCCTGTCCTTCTGTGTATTCAGTTGTCATTCATTCAAGGGGGAAGTGAACTACTATTTACTGAGTGCTGTATATCTAGTCTATAATTATATCTATAAATAGATATATAGATGTAAAAACAAAACTGTATTAGGTCCCCAACTTACACGGTTTTATTCTATCCCCACAATAGCGCTGTAAGTGTCATTCTCAGGTCTGGTGTCGCAGATGATAATGTTATCATAAAGAGGTTAAATAGCTTAGCCTGATTCTCAACAATAGGAATTGGCTGACTCGAAGCACTTGCCCCTCCAATGGAGGCCAACAAAATGAGTGAACATGACTTACTCAGGGGCCAGGCAGAAAGGGGTCTGGGTTTTAGGGTTGTGGACACTGGTGCTCCCTTGAACCATCCTAACTCCTCCAGCCTCCCTGAGCCACACAAACCTTTATTCCAAGTTGCCCTTAAAATTTCTATCTCTCCCTCTACTTCTGGCCAGACCTTGGTGATCTTGGTGAGAAAGGGGAAGAGAAGGGAAAGTCCCTGATTTGATAGTATGGCTCCCAAGAACCTACAGTGAAGGCCACAAATTCTGCTATTAGCAATTGTATTCTTTTGAGTCAGTGAGCCATCTCTGGTCAAGATACAAAAGAACCAAAAGAACTACTCACTGACTTATGTGCTTGCTTATTAAACAGGTCCAGAGCGCAGGGCAGTGCACATGCAGTGACTGAAAGTCAGGGTGACCATCATGTGAAGAATTAACAGCATATATTGAACACTCTCAATGGACCAAGCACTGCCCTAAACACTCCAATCTCATTTTCTCCTCCAATCCTGAAAAATCCTGTTATTCTCTCCATTCCAGAGACCATGGAGCTGGGGCCTGGAGAGTGAAGCCACTTTCCCAATATCACATAGCGAGGATGTTGGCTCTGTGTTGTCTGGGAACTTTTGTGAGTCGTCAGGGTGACAGAATACAGGAGACAAGTACTGGGTTTGGGAGAGGCACCTTGTGGGAGAGGGGCACCCAGGAGCAGAGAGGTCTGAAAAGTAACCCTGCTGATATAATGGTGAGTAGGAAAAAACTGAGTTCCAGGAGACTACATGCAGCTGGTATGCTGTTTATCGAGCTCCAAGGAGCTAATCTTACCAAGTATGTATGGTTACTAACTTGTAGAGGATTAGAGTAAGGCCCTCAGAGGTAAGTTAGTGTCTCAAGGCTTACACATATATGTGCTAATATTAATTTACACAGCAAAGAAATAGAGCACACCAAATTCCAGGTGAAGCAGAAGCACAGGGGAGAAACACGTAAATAGATGTAAATTATTGCTTATTTTCCTAGTCCTTGGATTGAATGATGGGTTCACCAGGTGTTTATTATCTTATTTTAAAATGTGTTAAGTAATAGAAAAATAAATGAATTGAAAACGCCAGATACAAAGAGTTTATGTGAAGCCACAGATTATGAAACAAATCGAATTTTGTGCATCCAAGGACCAGAGTTTTTTTTCAAAAATAGGGAAATTATAAATGAACAGTCAAGTATCCATGTTCAAACTTAAGAAATGAAATATTGCAAATATAGTTGGAGCCCCCTGTACCTATCTCCAGTTCCATTTTCCCCTTCCTCATCTCGAGAGAACACCCCTTTCCTGATGGTTTTATATTTCCTCACTTCACATTTCAAAAACCCCTACGCATCCGTGAACAGCTCACTGCGGTTTCTGCAAGATTTCAAAGTTGAGAGAAGTGATGTTAGGCTCCACATAAAAGCTCTCCCCTCACTCTGTTCACTTGGCGCTGCATTTGGTCATCGGTTGCTCTTGTTCCTGCATTTTCTCTTTTGTATCATATTTATTTGATTATGTGGAATTTATTTCATTTGTAAGAAATTTATTTCATGAAGGGGCACCTGGGCGGCTTAGTCGGTTGAGCGTCCAACTTTCGCTTAGGCCATGATCTCGCGGTTCGTGGGTTCTAGCCCCGCGTCGGGCTCTATGCTGACTGCCAGCTCAGAGCCTGGAGCCTATTTCAGAGTCTGTGTCTCCCTCTCTCTCTGACCCTCCCTGCTCACGCTGTCTCTCTCTCTCTCTCCTAGAAATAAATAAAAAATATTTTTTTAAAAAAAGAAATTTATTTCATGAAATGAGCACGGCAAAATGTATTTTTCCACCTTCTTGGTCAGGGAAATTCAGTTGTTTGTAATATTTTGCTGCCACGCACAGAGCTGCCATAATCATCCTTATGCTGATCTCTCTGGGCACGTGTGCAGAGGTTCTCCAGATCCGCAGAGAGGAGGAGGTGCACATGATCAGCTTCCCCAGATAATGCCAAATTGTTTCTCAAAGTGTTTGTGCCAATCTACGCATCACACAACGTGCCACATCCTTGCTACCGCTTGGTATCATCCAACTTTTTGTATTTTTGGCCGCTTTGGTGGGTGTGAAGTGTTATCTAATGGTGGCTTGGCATTTCTCTGACTACTAATGAGCTTTTTTGTTTTGTTTTGATTTAATTTATTTTTGAGACGGACAGAAAGCATGAGCTGGGGAGGGGCCTAGAGGGAGGAGTCAGAAACCAAAGCAGGCTCTGCACTGACCGTACAGAGCCCAATTTGGGGCTCGAACTCAAGAACCGTGAGATCATAACCTGAGTTGAAGTCAGACGCTTAACCGACTGAGCCACCCAGGCGCCCCAAGGTTTTATGTATTGTAAATATCTGTTCACAGTCTTTTTGTATTCAGTTGAGCACTAGTGCTTAGGGTTACCAATGTCAAATTTATTAATCTTTTCATTTGCAGTTTATACTTCTGCTATTTTGTTGAAAATATTTCTCCTGACCTTGTAGCAATATACATGTGGCCTCTATTACAATTTCTCTGTATATCAGGTTTCCACATTGGCTAGCTCATTGTTCTATTGGCCTATCTCTGCACCAAAACCACACCATCTTCACCACTGCAGCTTGATGATGACGTCCACTAGGGCTAGTTCCCTTCATCCAGTTGTTTTCTATTTGTGTTACTGTCTTCTCCTCCTTATGTTTCCTCCTCCTCCTCCTCCTCCTTCTCCTCCTCCAGTTCCTTCCTCTCCTCTTCCTTCTTAGCTATTCTTGGACTATTGTTAGAATCATCTTATTAACTTCCAGGGAAAACCTTATTCAGATTTTAATTTACATCCTATCAATTATTGAGTCTAGCAATTATGCTGTAAAAAAATTCACAGCTTTGAGACCCGGAATCTTTTCATAATTAAACTTGGTATGGCTCTCCTGTTTACTTAGAACTTCTTCAAATGTCTTTTATCATTTTCTTGCACATCTTTTGTTAGATTTATTCCTAAGCTCTTTTTTCTTTCTTTCTTTTCTTTCTTTTTTTTTTTTTTTGTAAACTGTATCTAATAAGATTCTTCTTTGTCACTCTTGCTGGTATATAGAAATGCTGCACTACAGCTTGGTCCTTTTCCAAAGAATTGTGCAGGATTGAGAGCTAGAGTTAGATGTGTCAGCACACACTCAGGAAATTAGACACTCACATTCAGTGGCACACAACAACCTGGCTGTCCTGGTTACTAAAATATTGAAATATTTCCATAGTGGAATCCCCTGATTTCTTCCCTGGCACTATGGCCATCCTGGTCAGACCCAGACCTCCCAAGCTCCAGATACTACTACTGAGGATTAACATCTTTTCTTATGGTTAAGGACATTCACATAAACACTTTTGTAAAAGGAATTTTTGTGTCTTCTGGCATTTTTTTCCTAGCGGTTCTTCTATTTGGAATGTTTTCCTATTCCTGATGGATGTACAGGCATTAAGTATATATTTTGGATGTTTTGTTGGCTTTATGTATTGTGATATCTCTTTACTTCTCTACACCCAGCACAGCCTGAGGCCAGGCTCCTCTGGGAAGACAAGTGTCTCTGTTCTGATGGCTCCATTCCCAAGCCAGCCATATGAGTTGTTATTTCAGATGTTGGCCCCTGTGCTCAGATGCCCATGCTAACATAAACACCAAGGGCGAAACATTAATCTGAGTGGTTAGCGCAACAAGGGTACAAAGAAGCAACGAGCTCTGGGCTTCAAGGAGGCAGTCAGGAGATCTGAGCTGCATGTGGAGAGATTCTAGCCAGCACCCATCTCTGATAACCCCACCCAAATCCCTGCAGCTTCACCATACTTTTCCACTTGGAGCTCTCATGGCTGTTGCCGACCACAGCCAATGTGTTCAGACTGAACACATCATCTTTATGTATTTTAATTTGTTGTTGTTGTTGTTGAAGTATAATTAACATACAGGGGCCTATTTGTTTCAGGCATACAATATAATGATTCAACAATTCTATACACTGCTCAGTGCTCCTCATGATAAGTCTGGTCACATGAAAAGATGCCCAACATCACTCATCGTCAGGGAAATGCAAATCAAAACCACAATGAGATACCCACCTTATACCTGCCAGAATGGCTAGAATCAAAAAGACAAGAAATACCAGGTGTTGGCAAGGCTGTGGAGAAAAAGAAACCCCCAGGCCCTATTGGTGAGAATGCAAATTGGTGCAGCCGTTCTGGAAAGCAGTCTGGAATTTCCTCAAAGAATTAAAAGCTGAAATACCAGAGGATCCGGTAATTGAACCCATCACCTTTAAATTCTAAATCCACCCTCTCCCTGACTCCCCTGACTGGGAGACCAGCATCTCCAACCATCTTATCTCCTGCAGTAGAAAATTGGGAATCATCCCAGACTCAGCCTTACCTTCATCTCCTCCCTTTATTGCCTACCAAGATCTGTCAATTCTAAGCCATAAAAAGTCTCTTGAATATGACCCTATCCTCATCCTAATTGCCGCTGTCTCATAAAGTTTTGAATTTCCGAACCAGTCTCTTGGCCTCCAGCCTGTTTTGCTCCTCCAGTCCCCCTCTGACCGCTGCCCACATCAGCAGTCCAGCCAGGACCATTAGCCTACTCTGCCTTGATCTGTGGCCAGGCAGTGTATGGGAGCCATTGGCCCCGGCAGGGAGGAGTGCTTTATCACTGGCACTGTTCAGAATGGAGCTAGGATAAAGCCGATGACGCCGAGTTGGTTTTATTACTGTTTAAATTCCATACAGACAATGCACCCCTTTTGCCTACACATGGCCAAATGTCCCCACCCCCATTCTCCTCACTGACACTGGAGATAATATGTTCTGCATCACAGCTGCTGTGAAAGTTTAATGCAACATGCTTGCTGAGAACTAAGCCCAGGCCCCGCACGTGGTGAGCACCTCGTTAATATTAACAAGTAAGAGTAATACCAGTATTATTGGCTCTTTATCCACTATATGGTTTCTGCTCCAGCAAACAGAACCTTCTGCCCTGGCCTGGGTCACTCCCTTCTACCTTCCTGAACCCTGATACTCTAGCCTATGGAAACTGTTTACCCTGACTTCTTCCATGATCTCACACCTCTGCAAATGCCCTTACACAGCCTGGAAGTCTCTGTCGCTTCTCTGATTCATCACTCGAGATCCAGCATAGTTGTGCCTTCTGGGAAGCCCTCCTCAGATTATACAGACAAAAAGAATGCCCCTGGTCACTCTCTGAAAGCTCACCTGGAATGGAGCTCCTGGAAGGGAGCGACTGTGCTGGTCTTTGTGATTAACTTTGTTATCCACAGTCACCATAACTGTGTCTGCTCCATAATACCGGCTCCACACCTTGGGGAGTTTTGCTCCTTTTGTTTTGTGTTATTGGAAGGAAGGAACGAACGAACGAATGGGAATGGTTTTGACTTCGCCCTAGATCTAGCAAAAAGTTTGGGTCGTGACAGTTCTGGTCATTTTCGTGTAGCCTGATATTGGCCTCTTCTTTGCATGCCCCGGGGAAAATGTTACCCAACACTGGAGTACCTGGCTGTCTTTCTAAGGAATTGGCCTTGGCGACTGCAGTAAAGGCTATGTGTAAAAGCTGGGAGAGGGTGGAGCGGGCCAGCTCTGCCTTCGTAGCCGTCCCTGAGAGGGCGCTGTTCCCAAATCAACCCTCGAGAGGCCCGGACTGAAATGCCAGAGCGTTCCCACAGAACTCCGCATCCCTCCCTTCCCAGGCTGCGGTCGCCGGTCCCCAGCGGAGCGTCTGCCCACACACATGGCGGCGCCCTGCTCAGCTTCTGGGCGCCGGGGCCGACGGGCCTGGCTGGCCTTGCCAGTACTCGGGGACTTCCTCCGCGAGCCGGCTTCCTGCACGGCTGGCATTTAAACCGGCGCCTGGGTCTGCGGGCTGCGGCTGCGGATGCTGAGCTGTCCCCGGGCTGGCCAGCGCCTCCTCCTCCGCTGAGCCGGCGGGCCGCGCAGCAGCCGAGCCGAAGCATCCTCTCCTGCACCAGGGCCGGGCCAGGCGAGGTCGGCGAGGGGGGACAGATTGGGGACCCGGCATCACACCCCGGCATCCTGCAGTTTAATTTCAGGTTTGACTTTAATTTCCGAGATCGCAGCCCTTCTGCCTGGCGCAGATTGTGTCTCCTCCCCCCCGCCTCCTCCCCACCCTTGGTCGCTGCTTGAAGCGGGAGCTGGGCTGGGCCCCAGGAGCTTGGGCAGGGCGCGCTCCCGTCGCCCCGGGGACCCCCGCGCCGCGCGCCTGGCCATGGTGAGGTCGAGCCCCGCACTGGGGTGAGACGGCGGCGCGGCTCGGAGCGGCTGGTCGGTCCTGCGGGGCCCCTTCTCCCAGGAGCCGAAGGCGCCCGGCGCCGGGCTGCGCGCGCGGGGCGAGCGGCGGCCGAGATGTTCAGCTGGCTGGGTTCCGACGACCGCCGGAGGAAGGACCCCGAGGTCTTCCAGACGGTGAGCGAGGGGCTCAAGAAACTCTACAAGACCAAGCTGCTGCCCCTGGAAGAGCATTACCGCTTCCACGAGTTTCACTCGCCCGCCCTGGAGGATGCTGATTTCGACAACAAGCCCATGGTCCTGCTGGTGGGCCAGTACTCCACTGGGAAGACCACCTTCATCAGGTGAGCCGCCCCGTGCCTAGCTCCTCCCGGTGGCCCCTCCTGCCTGGGAAAGCACCGGAAGCCTTCCCTTGAGGGCGCTGAAGAAATTCTGGTGTTTGTCCAAAGCTTACCCCACAATTCCTGGTGGGAATTGCTGGTCCCCCCTCTCCCCTTACCTAGTACCTAAGTACCTCTCTGCTGTACTTAGCGCTTGGCTCAGGAGGTCAGTTTGAGGTGTCAAAAGTTCAGTCATCCCTATTCTCCCCATTTTATGGATGATGAAACTGAGGCCCAGGAGGTTCAAGTGAGAAAGCTCCTGGTCACAAGAACACCTTATGCTGGTGGGGGTGTCTCACACCCTCACTTTTTAGGGATGTGCCCTTCGTGGCCAGGACCACCCCTCTTGCCTTTTAGAGGACTCAGCCACTCACCTGGGGGCTTCACAGTTGCAGCTGAGGAAGTAGGCTGGGGACTCTATAGCCCTTGCTGGGTAGTGCCACTTCTCCTTTTTATCAGTTTCCTTGTCTGAGCAGACATCCTACATCTGTCTCTCAGAGACTGGACAGAAACAGTGTCAGAAGCAGAATGTCTTTTTCTTTTCCCTTGTTTGCTCTTAATGGCTTAGTAATAACATCATTAAATCTTTTAGATGTGGAAGGGACATTGGCGATCAACTCAGCCAGCCCCTTGACTTGGCAGGTGAAATGGCCGAGGCAGAGAGGGCTTAATGACTGTCCCACGCTGTGTTAACTGGGTAGGAGGCCAACCTGGGAGGCTGGTCCTAGATGCATGGGAAGAAACCCTTGGCTAAATGCCTGTGGGTTTGATGGTGAGTCATCTATTCCCTTGAGTTACAGAATCCCAGGGCCAGAGGGATCCTCGGGGAGTCAGCTCATCCACCCTGCGTTCAGAGAGCTCTGTGCTTTGCCCACCTGAGTAATGACAGTCTTTCCCATCTTTACAGGACAGGCTCCTCTCCAGTCCTCAGTCCACACAACCTTCAAGGCCAGGTGGTTTTCTTTGGCCTCATTTACAGCCATTGCCAAACTGCTGCAGGTGCTCCGTGGCCCTCTGTGTTAAGTCAGACTCCCCTGGTGAGGCAGTGGGTGCAGTGGCCTCCCCAAATCAGTGGTGCTCATCTCCTCCAGGTTTCAAAGCAGGGGCCCTGTTTCTATTCAAATCAAATCTTACTAGAGTTGGGCCACCTGCAATATGCAAAGCACTGTGCTTTGTTTGCCAAGGAGAGCAGAAAAGTTAACAGTCAGCTTGCTAATTTTCTAGCTACTAATTCCCCCAACACAAAGCTTATACACAAGCCTGGGAGCAGGGCTTGCTCTGTGCTAACATGCCGTGTCTGAACAGAGCACCCGATTGGGCTTGCCTTTCTTTGGAGGGTGGACAGTGTTGGGCTCAGCAGCTTTGAGGGGCTGAGTGATTTCTAAAGAACTACAGGAGTTAGGGGGTAGGCAGCTACTGGCTTTTGGATACCTGACATTATTAGAACGCTGAGGGCTCTTAGCAATGAATCTAATCCATTGCTTTCTCAACTTTTCTAAAGGTAGGTCAATCCTTTGAAAATCTGACAAAAGCTCTATCTGTAGAAAAATGCACACACACACACACACACAAATTACAAATTTATGTGTCATCTCAGGGCAAGAACCCCTGATCTGATCCATTTCCCTTAGTTGCTGCCAAAGACGCTTCAGAGCTACGTAGGTTCTGTACAAAGGTTTTCTTTGTAATCCACGTCCTCCAACCTGGCCTGGTTTGTGCCTCACGGGAAGTGCAGGCCATTTACAGATGGCTCCTGCCCTCACACTGCCTTCCTTGGCCACTGGACACGCCTCAGTTATAGCTCTTAGTACGTTATTGTTATTTACTATTGTGCCTTTGCTCCCTGAGGCCTCGGCCTGGGGTCTCAGCTACCCCCAGTAGAGGTGTACAGAGTGGGAGGGAAGCTGGGGAAAGGCGAGTGTCCCTGGGGGCGAGATTCTGAAGCAGCCAGCAGGTATAAGTGCCTCTTGACTGAGACACTTTCTTGGCTTTGCCTGAGTCATGCTGGCTGTTAACTGGGTCTAAGAGAGTGGCAGAGTCAAGTTGCCCATAGATTATGCCTTATCTGAGAGAGACAGGAAGGCTGCGGGAGGCAGTTCCCTCGCTTTCTTATCCTCCAAGTTCAAAAGTTCTCCCTCCTCACTTGCTCCTGTAGTAACTGAATTTAGCTCCTGCAGCCAAAGCACCCGCCTTGAGGGACCATCTGCCAGCAGAGTAGCAGGGCTTACAGCCTAGGGAAGCCCTCCGAAACCAAATTATATCTTTTCCTTCCTTTTCACTAAATCCACTGAACAGCTATTTTTCCTCCCATTGGAAAATGGAGACAAGAATAAATTTGAGGAAGAAGAAAAAGAAATCACCCATAATCCCACAACTCGGGGGAGACCATTTTAAATATCATATATATATATATCTTTCCAGTATTTTTAGCTATTTTATAACACCGTTGGGATCATGCCAGAATGTGATTCTGTATGCTAATTTATTTCACTTAGAGAAGGAGCATTTTTTATGGAAATTCAAAAGTCTTTGTAAGCAATATTCTTAAGCTGCACGATATTTCACTATATGTATATGCAAATTATTCATTAACCAGCCCGCTTCTTTTGCACCTTCTAGGCCATCCCTAATTTTTTGCTAATTGTCGAATCACTCTGAATGCCTCTATACCTAATATTTTCCCACCTATTGCACTGTTTTTTCTCTGCGGGTCCCAGAAGTTAAATCACTAGGCCGAGGGTTGTACAGTTCTGTTTTTGAATGTTTTTTAACTTTTTAAAAATTTTGGTGTTAAGAATCCTATTTCCGAGTTGCTTTCCAAGATGGTAAGTGGAGACAACACCCCTTCCCCAGGGCCAAGAAGACTCCCCTTGGAGTAGCTAAGGGTGCCTCCCTCCCACCCCCACCCCTGCTCTTGCCTGGGGCACCGTGATTCACTGCTCCGGCCAGGCCTGGACCTGTGAGGGACTTTTCCCTCGGAAACAGACCTGCCTCTTCATTCCCTGGCCCTGGGTCTTTTGCTTCCTGAGTGTCCACCCACTTTCATTTATATGTACTTGCCACAGGGTCTATTTCTCATCTCAGGAAGAACATGCAGAAAAGGACATTCTTCTAATAACTAATTAATGTGCTATGCTGTCTGCCTGAAATAACTTCCCTGGCCTAAGGCCCAGCAACCCCGACCAATAAAATAAACAATAAATTGGCCTAGTGGCTGCTTCCTCCACAACACAGGCCGCCTCTTCAGGTACAGTAGCCCTGTGTGCCTCTGGTCTGGCAGCCTTCCACCTGCTTATGCTGTCCCCCTCCCTTCCCTCCCTCTCACTGGCCCTGACAGCCTCTGACCCTTGCTCCCTCGCAGGCCCGTCCCACCCCCCACCGTCCTGGAGCTGCATGTGGGGCGGCCCTGGGGGCTGAGGAAGACCCCGGTGCTCCACTGGGCTGGAAGGGAGGCCTGGCTGGGCCACCACAGAGCTGCAGGAGAGGATTACTGTGGCGGGCGGAGCTAGGCTGCCTGGGTCTGCACCGGGAGGTCTGGGCTGGTCCTGAGGATCACGTGGTCCTTCTACAATGGGACTCAGACTCTGAAGTCTGATCACATGGTGGGGCTGCAGGGGTGAAGTGGGGGGCTACTCAATGGGCGCTTTGGACTCCCCCACCTCTTCAGGGGGCTCTCTGCATCCTCCCACAATGGTGAGTCAGCATCTGGCTCTGTCACGCCGTCTCTCATCACAGCCCTGGCATCCCCGCTGCCCAGGCCTCACCCCCAGTTATAGCACAGCTGCCATGTGAAGAATGATCGTTCGGAAAGCCAAAGGACTAGAGACAGGGGCCACCATTCCAGGGAGACCCACTGACCTCTGTAGGGTCTATCCTGCCAGCCACAGTCCCTGTAACACCTCGCTCCTGTCTTCCCGCTGAGGTCAGGGGACAGCCTTTGCCTGTCAGGGCTCTGGTCTGCTGGTCCCTCGGGGGGCCTAAGTGGAAACCTGCCTACCTCTGACAAGGCCTGAGTGTTACTCAAGGGAGTAAATAGCCCTAGGCCAGAGGAACCGAGTCCACCTGCCTCAGGTCTGGCTTAAGATCTGCCTTGAAAGCCAGGTGTCCAGGGGTCATCAGGAGAAGCGTTCACTGGTAGGAGGGAACTTCTGGAGAAAAGCCTCCATTCCATTCCCATTGACAATGGAGTGAGGCCATGGAAGGAACACAGTCTGGCTCAGCAGAATCCGGGCTGTAACAGTACCAGCTAAGAGACCTTGTCAGGAAGGCCTCACCTGTCCAAGCCTCAGTTTCCTAATCTCTAATGTGTGAAGAGCAACGACCACCTCAGAGTATTACTCTCCAATTAGGAAGGGAAAGAACCAGTGTAACGCCAATTATGTCCCAGGCATTATGCTTGGGACTTTCTCATTTGCTCTCCTCTTTCTAGCTGATTCTCTAAGCGGAGGCTTAAAGGCTGGCCCTCAGGAGGGTGGGGGAAGCCCTTGGCTAGCGCCACCCACAGCTGGGATAAAGGGAAAGGGGAGGGGTGTGAGGGAGGCGAGGATCTTGCCTCTACCTCCTAGGGCTGGAGGAGGGGTGGGAAAGAATCCCGTGGGCAGTGCTGGTTAATCCTGGACTGGGTGGGCCGGCCTGTGGCAGGGTGGGCCAGGCAAGGGGAGGCTAATGGCAGGCTTGGCAGCCCGGCCACAAGTCTCCTCTGTGCTGGGGTCACTTTGTCCCACAGCAGAGTCTGCAGTATGCCAGGGACAGTGTTGGTTGCTCCATGAAGCACAGAGCTCACTCAGCCCTCAACTGCACCATTGAGGGTCTCCCATCCACCACCTCCCTTTGTGATTATGGGGTGCTTTCTGGTGTCCCTAAAACCTTCCTGAGGCCAGTATTACCCAACAGGGCAAGCATCATTTTGACCCTGTTTGAAAGCTAAGACCCCAAGGCTTAGACAGACCAAAGATACAGATGTACAACGCAGATACCTAGAACACAGAGCAGAAGGTGACATGTATGCCTTTCGAGTCTCCAGATCTGCAAAGTAAGAGTTGCACCCTGAGGTCCGGCCCCTGCTGTGGCTGACATGGACACTCCAGAGGCAGACTGGGTTAAGATTCTTGGCCCCACGCCTTTACCCTGGGTACTTAGGTCACCAGTAAAGCAGGCCACATGCTTAGATTGCCTGCCAAGCAGGACACAAACACATGAGGAAAATGTTAGAAAACAATTTGCTTTAAAAAACCTTGAAGAAAAATCCTCCTCCTGGGAAAAGTCAGAATCGCATGGGACCTCTGTATACCTATATTGTGCTTTAGTATTTATTCATTTTGCATTGGATGGCTATGGGGAGGAGGGGGCACCAGAATCGCTTCACCTCTTGGGGCCTCTAAATAGTGTTCTTTGGCCCCCAAGTTGGGCAATCTCTATCTCAATTTGCTCAACTGTGGAACTGAAATAATGCTGCCATACCATAATGCTTCTGGGACCGATGAGGTGGAGTCATCTGGGTAAAGGTCCCAGAGGGCACCTGCCACACAGTGGGTACCCCACCTGCCTGGCCCTCGCGACTCTTGCGGGTCCCCGTCTCTGCCATTCCCACCCAGGCTTGAATTCACTTTTCTTTTTTTACACCACTGTGGGAATGCTTTTGCCTGGCAACAGAGGCGATCTGTATCACTCCCCATCGAGAAGCAGCGATGAGCTCCCTCAATAGGTTTTCCCTTCTGGACACAGTGGTGGCTTTGTTCGGGAGGCACTTGCTGCTGCAAGCCATACGCAAATGGCCCTGAGAATTTACCCAGCCCTGGGTTCTCTGCCGGACCCGACTGTGTCCCTGAACTTGCTGGTGGCCTCATTGGATTCTGTGTTTCTCCAGACCTGTGTGTGTGTGTGTGTGTGTGTGTGTGTGTGTGTGTGTGTGTAGTCAGCAAATTGGAGGTCATGTGGGTTTAGCTGAGGCGGCAGGACAGCCAGCCCAGCCTCCAGGCCCTCGCTTGGCTGCCTGAGGCTGCGGCTCTGGTACGTCCTGGAAAGTGGCCTTTGGGATGCTGGGAAGCATCACCCTTTGTTCATCTGCTGGTACGCCGCGTCTCTCTCGGGGCTGGAACGTGAGACGCCTGTGTCTGAAAGATACTTCATCACTGCATTTGGCCCTGTTCGGGCTGGGCATTCTTGAGGCTGCCTCAGCAATGTTTCTTTCCTTCCAACTCTATTTCTGCTGTCCCTGAGGTCTTTGGTGACCTCTGGCACCCTCCTCCAGCCTCAGAATTCACACTTGCCATGCTCCCTGCGGGGCCCAGGCCCGCACAGGTGCCCCCTTCCCAGCACAGGCAAGAATGGTGGGTTTCCTGGGCACAGCCTTGACTCTCATGAAACAGCTTCAGGTTCCAAGAATGGCCTTGTAGAGCCAGTGACCCTGGCCCTGCTCTGGTCCCCAGTAGCAGCCACTTCTGTGTGCTCCATCCCACTCGTGGAGACTGGGCTGTGAACCCCAGTGGTGGGACATGAGTACATTCCTGGGTGTGCGAGCGCTGAAGCCCGTCCCCTGGCCAGCCTCCATCCAGGCCGTACTCCTTTGTGGCCCTCTCGTTCCACTCCTCCTCCTGGTCCCCTGGGGGGCTCAGCCCTTTTGCATTTCCTGGTCTCCAGGAATGGAGACAGTGAATGTAGTGGTAAGGAGCATGAATCCTCAAGTCCAATGTGCCAGGTTCAAATCCCAGCTCTGCTGTTTACTGACTGCATATTCTGGGGCACATTGTTGACCTGTGTCTCTTCCTTTTTACAATGAGTTGTAATCTTGGCACTGGGTACTTGTTGATGTGCTTAAGGTCTGTATCTAATCCAACACTATGAGGTGGGCTTTCTTATTAGGCCCATGTGATGGTAAGCACCATGGCGCTCCAGTCAGAGATGGGACGATGAAGTGGGATAATACATGGAAAGTCTAGAACAGCTTCTGGAATATGGCAGGTGCTTCATAAATCAGAACTATGATCTCTCATGATATGGAGGAAGGTAATGAGACTCGCAAAGGGCAAGTACCTTCGGAAGGTCCCTCATGGTTAGAGAGACCCGGTGGCTGGCCCTGGGCTGATGAGACACCCCGCCTCTCCTCTGAGGCCCTGAAGAAGGTGGGTTTGAGAAAGCCAGACGCACTGTCCAAGTGTGCCACTGTTGTCATTTATTCTTTTTTTTTTTTTTTTTTAATTTTTTTTACAAATAGTTTATTGTCAAATTAGTTTCTACATAACACTCAGTGCTCATCCCCAAAGTGCCCTCCTCCATGCCCAACCCCCCCTCCCCCCCACATCCATCAGTCCTCAGTTTTTGTCAGCATTCAAGAGTCTCTCATAGTTTGCCTCTCTCCCTTTCCCCCACCATTTCCGCCCTTCTTCTCCCCCTTGTTCCTCCGTCAAGTTCCTCCTAATCCTCCTATACGTGCAAACATATGGTATTTGTCCTTCTCTGCCTGACTTATTTCGCTCAGCATAACACCCTCAAGGTCCATCCATGTTGTCATTTATTCTTATCACAGCCCAGGTGCCAGCTTTCAAAATGGTCCTCTGATGGAAGAAATCTTGCCTGTATGCCTGGATTCTTGGGAGGAAGATGGGAGGTTCCCCAAGGCAACTGAAACCCCTCCAGAATGGGTGGGTGTGTCCCCCCTGGGTGGCAGCTCCTCCCTGGCTCCTTGGGGAGGGAGCCCATAGCAACCCAGCTTGAACCGCCCTGAGCCGCAGAGTAAACGAGTAGCTCAGAACACTTCCCCAAGGTACAAGCGGGATGTCAATGAGCCGGAAGAAACACCATCGGTCTCCTTGGCTACAAGCCTGCTAGGTGGAACACGACCCGTGCTCCAGACCCCTTCTGGGGAGGCATAAGGTAGGCAGAGAGCTCAGGCCCTGGAATCATGGCATCCAGTCCCAGCTCTGCCCCCAAACTGCAGGGCCTTGATCAGCTTGCTGTCAGGGCAGAAGATGGCTGGAGAGCAAAGGGTTTGGTGTTACACTGATCCGGGTTTGGATTCTAGCTGCACTACTAGCTGTTTAACTTGGAGAAAGCCACATAACCCTACTAAGCTTTAGCTTCCTCAGTACCTGCTCATAGGGCCGTCATGAAGCCCGATGAAGATGACGTTCTCCAAGCAATGAGCATGATGTCTGGCAGGTGGAAATTCTAGTGAGTGTCAGCGTCAGTGGTTTTATCAGTGAAATGAAAAGGTTGGTCTAGAGCAGGATGTCCTCCCAGGCTGCATGTCAGAATCATTAAGGAAGTTCGTAGAACAGGCCAGTGGCCAGGGCCCCACCCCTGAGCCAGCGGGACAGGACCGCCGGGTTGGGGCCTGGGCACCACTGGCTAAGGCCACACAGTAGCTCGAATGCTCCATCAGGGCTGAGGACCACTGGTCCGGGAGGCCTCCATGTTCCTTCCCTTCATTCTCTGGCTCACTGTGTCCCTTTGCTCTTGACTTCCAAAAGGGGCTATGGAGAGAGGAAGCAGCCTTGGGCTCTCACTGCCCAGGTCTGAAAAAGAGCAAAGAGAAGCACCCGCAGGCCACAGCCTCATAGTGACTTTGGAGAGTGGGACCAGCAGTGTAAGACGTCATGAAGATGGACTTGGTACAGTGTGCCCTTCACACGGTGTGATGTAGGAGCTATCTTTATATTTTATATTAAGTGGCTGGCCTGCGGACCTAAGCCAGCAGAGTCTGTGAACAGCCTCCTTCTTACCTAGCCCCTCTGCAGGTACCTTAGCTGGCCGCCTTCACCTATAAAATCTGCCGTACTCCGCAGAAGTGCGTCTCAACCCGTACTTTATTTCTGAGCCCAAATCTTGCATCTCCTCGCCCTCCAACTACTGATTCAGAGAGGATAAAGACCAAGATAAGGATAAAGATAAAGACCAAGAAGGACAGATTAGATAGTTTAAGTTTAGCTAAAATCCCACTTCCTCCCCAGAGGTCTTTGGATTCCCCATCCGTGAAAATTTGTCTCTACCGAGGAATGTCATTGCTGCTCATCTGCCCCTCTGCCGTGACTCCCATCCGCACCTGCCTGTGGTAGACGTGCGGCTTTGCTCTGCTAACAGAATCTCTGCATTATGACTGTGCTCCCTCTGCCAGGTACCTCCTGGAGCAGGATTTCCCAGGCATGCGGATTGGGCCTGAGCCGACCACCGACTCCTTCATTGCTGTGATGCACGGACAGGTGGAGGGGATTATCCCTGGGAATGCCCTGGTGGTGGATCCCAAGAAACCTTTCAGGAAGCTGAACGCCTTTGGCAATGCCTTCCTGAACAGGTGAGTGCTCAGGGAACACATATCCTGGGGGTTCTCTTTTCTTCTTGTTGGGGTATGAGAAGGAAGAGGAGGGCTTTGGGAGGCTCAGTGCCTTTTCCATACCCAGAGTCTCTTCGTTGTTCCCTTCTTGCTGGGAATGTAACTGAGTCAGTCACCGTGGATTACAGATGTAGGAGCTGGTCCAATTCCTGATCATGGAGCAGGGGAAGGTACAGGAGTTGAATCACCTCCCCCTAATCTGCACCCCTCTCCAGTGAAAGCAGAGAGGGCTGTTCCGTATAATACCCAGCTTTTGTCTATACAGTTGACCTTGACAGCACAGGTTTGAATCGTGTGGGTCCATTTATATGTGAATTTTCCACTGCGTGGTGTGGGGTGGCAGAAATGATGCCCTTAACCCCCTCATTGTTCAACAGTCAACTGTATTATGGAAGGGGTTTGCATCCAACTGGAAGGAGGTAGAGGAAGGTTTCCCTCTATTCCTGGACATTGTTCTTACTGGGTGGAAGGAACCTTAGACTGATGGTGGAAGTCCTGAGTTTGAGCACTGCCTCTCTCACTAAACTCACTGCGTGACCAGGCCACCTCCCCTCCCCTGGGACAAGTGTAAACCTGCAGACACCAGGTTCATTGTGTCAGTTTGAGTGGCAAAAGCAGTAGGGAATGCCTAGCAAGCTGGCCCAACATTCCCGCTCTTATTCTGCATAACCAGAATGCAGGCTGCCCCCCAGTCACGCTTGTCACATAGGGCCACACCACAATTTTGCACGTGCATTGCACTTAAACAGTTTGAACTACTTTCTTGAATAGGAGGTATTTAGAGTAATGGCAAAGATGATGGTCTTTGGCATCAGAGAGTCTGGATCCAAATCCTACCAAAGGGCACCACGGATCTTAGACTAATTACCTAATTTCTCTGTGCCTCCCATTTCCCACCTGTAAAATAGGCTAAGTGTAATATATCCTCCAAGGACTGGAAGAATATAGCTCGCTGCAGGAGCCCCAGGAGCAGAAGACCGAGCCCTGCAGGGTTTGTGCCTTCTTCCCGGAGCACTCAGGAGCCGACAGGACGGGCGTTTAGACTGATGTCGGCTGGGGACCTGCCAGCCATGTCCGTGGGAAGGACAACAGGGAATAAGGAAGCCCCCTTCCAGAAGCTTCCAGCTCACAGCAGCCACACCCAGGGAGGCTGCACCACAGACCTCTGGCTCCCGTCTCATTGCTGCCCAGGGTCATGTTCCAAACACACCCCAACCCCGTAGCCTCCTTCTCCCTCAGCAGATGGCCTCGCCTCCTATTCCAGAGAAGATGGAAGCCAGGACCCTTGGAGTCTCTGGAGTTGGATTTTAATCTGTCCATGCACGGAGTTCACCTGCGTCTGTCCCCGCTCCCTTCTACCAGTCTGCAGAGAGCCTCTCCCTCTCTGACCCTCCACGTCTGCCTCCTCTCCTCCCCACAGGTGCTTCCGGGCCAGCTCCTCAGGGACCATTCTCTTTCCAATGACACCACCCTCTCCACCCCTCCCCTCCACGTAGAAATATCTCCTCTCCACAGCCCTGCCTCTCTTGAGCACTGGCTCTCTCACTAACCTTGACCCTGCCACCTTCAAGTTTCTTGACTAGACCTCCTCATTTCTCTCTGTCCTCCAACCTGGGAACATGACTCCCCCATCACAGCTGCCCATGTGAGGGTCACCATGACCTCTCAGTGATGATGAGCAATGGGGGCTTCCCACCGTGACCTCACCCCGCCTCTCTTTGGTATCCGTCTCTCTCTCAGCCTCTGTTCCCCCTCAGCCTCTGGGCCTCCTGCTGTCTCCCTGTCTGCTCTTTCCCCTTTCCCTCTGGCTCCTGTGACCCAGTGTCCCCCTCAGCGGGACCCCCCCCCACCCTCAGCCCCCTGCCCTTCTCACTCCCAAGAGCTCAGCTTGGGTGAAGCCTCAGCCACAGCTCCCCGCCCCGAACACCAGCCCCATGCACATGGCTACCAGGTCACCAAGTGACAAAACCCAGCTGACACCAGCTTCAGCAAATGTGGGGTTTGTTGTGGAATATTTGGGTGTGCCCTAGAGCCTGAGGAGCCATGGGCTCCTCCCTCAGCAACTTGTCCCTGTAGGACAGGGGCTGTGCTGTTTACTGTTCCAGCCCATCACCTAGCCCAGCACCGGGCACGGGGCAGGCACTGCATACAGACGTGACGAACTCAGCTGGACTTGCTGACAACCGCCGTATCTGACGGAGTCACTCTTGCTTAAAATGTTCCTTGGTATAAATGGGTTTATGTCGTCTTCAGTATAAAACCCAAACTTTTCAAGGCCCCCGTGATCTGAAACCTGCCTCCCCGTTCATCCCCACTCTGGCTACTCTGGCGTCATTTGTGAAGCCCTTCCCAACACCCCCTAGCGTGAGTCCCAGCCTCCTCGCCTATACTGGGCGGTGGAGGCCCAGTGCACTGGACAGAGTAAGACTCCTGGTTGGCTTCCACCAACAATAGCATATAAAGGAGAAGGCCTGAAGAAGAGGGGCCTCAGGTTTACCAGTTTGTGTTTTGAGACTTCAGGATGTAGCCCTAGATATATTTCCTTTAACGAGGCTTAACGATAGCATTGCATTTGAAAACCCAAATACATGTTCCTGGGTGCTGTGACCCCTTCATCAAAGCCAGCTCCAGTGCTTCCTCCTCCAGGAAGCCGTCCCTGGAAGCCCTCTCTTCACCTTGGGTTTCCTGAGGCCTTCACCTGACCTCCCTCAAGGTGCTGGTCCCATACCACCCATATTGTGATTGCCCACGCACGTGCCCCCTCCCCATCAGACTGTGCACCTTGGAGGCAGAGGCTGAGGTTTGCACATCTTCGTGTCCCTGATAGCAGGACTTCACAAATGCAGGATCACGACTGCCTCGGGATCACCCAGGGAGCATCCCCCAAATACAGGGCCAGGGGGCCTAGTGCCAAGGCCGAGTCTGGATTGGAGCCTGGGGTCGGCACCGGAAGGCCGCCAGGCTTCTGAACGTCTGCCCCAAGGCTGGGTGCGCCTGCACGTGTGAGGGTGCACGGGAGCCAGTGAGAGGACAGCGGGCTTGCTCTCGCCCCGTGCAGGTTTGTGTGTGCCCAGCTGCCCAACCCGGTGCTGGAGAGCATCAGCGTCATTGACACCCCGGGGATCCTGTCCGGGGAGAAGCAGAGGATCAGCCGAGGTAAGCGACGCCCCCACTGGGATCGATTCTGCCTCTGTGCTGTGTCCTTCCCGGTGTGTTTTCTTGCTTCTGTACTATGAGCTAGACTCCCCAGGACCCTGCTGTACCTTGACGAGCTGGCGCTGCCTGGTGTGCCTTGGGGGACAGTCCTAGGCAGGGGCCAGGGGACAGTTCGGGTCCACTGTAGCTCAGGCGACAGCTGGCCTCAGTCTCCTCATCTGTGAAAGGACACAACGGTGTCTGCCTTACTTACCTCATCGGGTTCATTCATTCTCCAGGAGGCACTACCCATGGGCCAGACCCTGGTTTGCTCCTGAAGTCCCCGTGGTCCCTGGCCTAGGGCGCCCCAAAGGTCCCGTGGTCCCTGGCCTGGGGCGCTCCGCAGGGAAGGCCTGCAGAGAACTTCATCCCAGTAACGTGAGGAGGCGAGCGTGCTTGGGGCCTAAGAGTGGGCAGCTAGGTTTGGAGCGGCACTTGGAAAACTGTTCACTCCAGACAGAGATGGGCTAACGGCTCACGAAGGGAGGACCCTGGGCATGGCAGCGAGGAGACAGAACCCTGGCGCCAGTCTGCCACGTCCTCGCCGAGTGAGCTCAGGCAGGGTTCTTCAATTATGCATCTGTAAAATAGGGGGAAATTGTTCTCTCTACTTTATAGGCTCATTGGAGGATTAAAAGAAATAATCCAGGCACAAAGCCCTCTGCCCGGCACGTAGCAAATGTCCATACACGTGAATAAACACCATCATCATCACTGGGTTTTATTCTGGCTCTAAAATGCTAGATGATGCTGTACAAAACAGAGGTCTGCTCCTGGCCCCCCCAGCCAGCCTCTCCTGCCACCTCCTGCTGTGTGCTCTGGGCAGCCCCCCTGCCCTCTCTGGGCTGTGTCTCTGTCAGGCAAAGCCAGGCCACTCCCATCCCAGTTCTGGAGCCAAGTCCGCACTCAGAAGTCAGCCTCCGGGAAGGAAAGGCTTGGGGCTGGCAGGGTTCTGGGCAGTGGCCTTAGGTGACTGTCTGCTTCCCGCCGCATGTGCCTTGGCTCCCCGTGCCCTGCAGCTGCCCGAGGTCTGTCGTGCGGCAGGTCTGTGCCAACACAGTGGGGTCCAGAAACCCTCTCCTCCAAGGGCAGGGCCTGTAGCCCCCGGCACCTGCTTAACCCCGGGTTCCCGGGGCCCCAGGAGGGGAGCCCACTGCCTCACGGGTAACAAGCCAGTGCCCCCAGGCGTGTACTAAGGGGGCCCAAGTGCGGCTGGTGCTGGCCTGGGTACAGGCCCGTCATGTCAGAACCAGGCCGCCCTGAGCACTCCTGACAGATGGCCCGGCTTCCTCTCTGGCGGAGCAGCTCTCTTGCAGATCGCTCTCTGGGGTGACAGGACCCGGCTCGGCCCTGGGGTGGTCCCCCGTGGCTGTGTGAGTGGGGACAGCCCGCCCTGGCAGAGGGGAGACAGGGAAGATGGCGGGAGAGGCCCTCAGGTCAGCACTCCAGAGCCTCTGGACCCCGGTCTGTCCTGCAGGACAGAGTCTGCTCCCGGGAACCTCAGTCTGGAGTAGGTGGGGGGCGGGGCTGGGCAGAGACCCCAGCAGGAAGGCCCTGCCCCTCTCTCCCGTTTCACTGAGGAGGTGACCCTGGGACGAGGGGGGAAAGATAGCAGCAAGTCAGGAGGGGCCTTGAGTTAACATGTCATGTAATCAGTGGGGCAGCAGCGGAGGGAATAGGGGAGCCTGGGCTCCGGGCGGCGCAGGGGTGAGGCGGAGCTGGTTTGGAGACATAGAGCCCACGGCCCCGGGAAGAGAGGCTTGTCTGCTCTCTCCCCTGGACCTTCTTGAGCGCTGCGGTGCGCGTGTCCATGACCTGTGGAGGGGAGGCTTGGGTGGCTCTCCGTGTCGCTTCTGTTGTTTCCCTAAACACTCCCTCCCTCCTTACCAGCCCTCCCCCTCCCCGCCCTGCCCTGCCCATTTCGTCTGGCCTCATCCTAAATTTAGGCCTGAAGGGGATTTACTGATTCACACTAGCCCCCTGGGTGTCCTTAAGGAAGGCTCAGGAGAGCCACGACTTTTCACTCTGAACCACCTGGGGGCTGGGGAGGGAGGACGTGGTGCGTGCACCTGTGAGGCAGTGCAGCCTGAGAGGACTCCAGCCTTTGGGATTTCCAAGGGCACTGGACTGGGAGGTCAGAGCCCTCTGGTTCTAAACACATGTATAGATCTCAACAGGTCACAGTTTTTCCCTGAGCTTGCGTCCACTTCTGTAACAAGGGATAATGATACCCACCACAGGACCTTGTGAGGTCTACAGATGGTAATGGAAACAGACAGCTCTGGGCGTGGATGACAGTGCACTCCCTTCTTTCCCCTTTATCTGCCAGCCAGGGCTGCCCTTTATACAATCTCAGAGTAATCTGTGCAGACGGCCTCCCTTAGAGTTGTGCAGTGCACAGCCTGTGCAACTGTGTGTGGCAGCCTGCTTCCAGGGACTCCTGTCTTCCTCAGCTCCTGTCCCATTCCATACTTCTCCTGTTCTTGTATCTTCCCTCCTGCTTTCATCTTTAGACCTCAGTGGCTGCCCTCAGCAAATTGGGTGCTTGGTTTCCTTGCCTGCCCCTCCCATCCCCTCCCACACCACGCTGACCTCTAGAAGTGATGGCCCCATGACTGGCTACATAAACCAGTCTGTTCTCTGCCTTCCCTGTGATAAAAACCAGAGCTGGGAGCTGGGCATGGGCGCTGTATCACCAGCCCGGGCAGTGCTGCCCTCAGCACTCCAAGGAGACTAGGCATGAAAGGGCATCAGGCACCCTTAGGTATCAGGGAAGTTTCCAGTATGCAGAGCCTCTCCCACCCTTTCCCAGCCACAGAACCTGGTAGTTCCAGTTTATACCTACACACATATACACCCCCACACCTACATGCACCCACCACTCCCTCCATACACACTATCCTCCCCCACTCCTCCTGACACACACACACAGAGCTCTGGGTTTGGCTGCACCACAGATCCAGTGCTTCTGTCCTCCCTCCAGCTGGCTCAGGACAGGACAGGACCCGTGAGTAATCCTGCAGCTGCCCTGGACAAGCTCCCCAGGCCTAGAGACGTGTAGAGCCTACAGTCCAGCCCATACCCCATTCATTGAGCTCCGTGCCAGGCACAGTACTATGTCTCACCAACAAAAAGAAGCACTGTTATCAAATCTGCACAGAGCCTCCTCCGGCCTGGTGACCCTGGGGTGCCACATTCTGGAAAGTGAGCTGCTCCCAAGGGCTCCTCAGGCCTCAGGCTTCATGGGACGGAGCACCGAGCCCTGGGCCAGAGCTGGAAGAAGTGTGGTCCTTGTTCAGGGTATGGGCCCTCTTCCCCAGGCCTCGGGGTGGGTGTCTGAGAGGGAGAGAGGAAGCAAGGGACATCCTGGAACCTGAGCCCAGCAGGTCCTGGGCCAGTGCTTGTCTCTGGATGAAAGTGCCCTGGGCTGGGCAGCGGAGGGGCAGGGAGGCAGTTCCTGGAAGTGACAGGATGTGCCCAGTCCCGGGCTCATTACTGGGAAGAAAGGATGCAGCAGCAGCGGGAGGGGCTCCGGAAGCCTGAGTGTCCTCACACTTGAGAACCACGTTTCCTGGCTCCTTGTCAGCTAGACATTCCTGCAGGCCCCACGCCAGAAAAGCACCCCCTTGGGCCTGGGGCTCCCATTCCTCCCCATAGGTCTCTTCCTGTACAGGTGAGCTCAGCAGGGCCACAGCAGGGGAACCCCATGCCCGGGCCACAAAGCTGCCATGGGAGCTGGTCTCCTGAGACCCAGTTTAGCGGCTTTTGAAGCGCCTTAGCATCACCTGCCCAGGAAGAGCACAGGGAGTAGAATGGGGCCGGCTCTCACCTACGGTTCCCCCCGGGGGCACCGTGGAGGGTCCAGGCTGGTCCTTGCAGTCTTACGCCCCTGGCCCGTGCCTGGGCCCTTGCTGGAGAGGGGCCCCAGACTCCATGCCGTACACATGCACCTGTGTGGGCTCCGTGGGCCAGGGCAGAACAGCAGGATCCAGATGCATGTCACAAGGGCTTGCCGCCAGCCTTACGGTCATCGGAGGCCTGCAATGAGTCTGTCGGGCCACTTCCAAGGTTACATCTCCGAGGCATGCAGTGTGGCGTTTGTTCCCCACTGACATCTGAACTCTTCCCACGTTTTGAAAATTGATGTCCTTTTCTTTCTCTTTGGCTAAAATGTCTTTAAATCTCTTTAAAAGAGTTTGGGGGGCAGGATAGGACCTTTTATGCAACCACGACAAGTGCCTGGTTTGAGAGCTCGGTCCTCTGAGCTCCAGCCTCTCACATGGCTATGCATAGGAAGAGAGCGTGGACAGGAGTCAAGGGTCTGGGGTCTAGTCCCAAGGTTGCCACATCCCACCTGTGTGAGCTCGGCCAGCTCCTAACCTCTCCGTCCCCTCCTTCCCTGTAAGATGTGTGTCCCCTGTAGCTCCTGGCATGTGGATAGTTATGATGATCAAACTAGACAGTTAAAAATACAAAGAAACATGATCCCTGCTTTGCTGTTCAGAATATGCAGGAAGTCAGAGGGTGATTAAGGAGTTGCCTTGCTTATTGCGTTTGTCTCATTGATTTCCTCCTGCCTGGCATTACTTAGAAATGCTTTCTCTCCAGTCCTCTGGAGCCGGAGGCTAGTGGGGAGAGCCCCAGATCTCCATAGGCTGCGCGGTCTCTGGGCCTGATGCCTACAGACAGACCGATCTCTTGGAGCCAGCAGACTCGCTGCGCATAATCCCAGGGATTCCGAGAAGACCAGATTCACCGCTCCGTCTCTCAGGGCTTCAATCTCCCTCCACCTACTAGTTTGTTTCTCATAAGCCCTTGAGCTGCTGCAGGTGCTCAGGAGTTCCTATTGGGGGTCTCAGAGCCATTCCCAAGACCAGCCGGGGAAGGGGACCTGTCATCCCAGGCATTAGGGCAGAGCCCTCCAGACTGATCCAGGCCCTCCCTGTGCTATGGAATCCTATTGCCATGGCTGTAGCACTGACCCCTCATCGGTTGCGTGTTATCATCCCCATTTTACAGCTGAGAAAACTGAGGTTCAGATTTGCTAAGGTCACACAGAAGATAAATGAGAGAGCTAGTCCTGTGCCTTGCCCTTAATGGGTCCATCCGTGCCTTTCAGACGCTCCCATTCTTGGATGTGCCTAAGCCCTGCCCTTCCCACCAGTCCCGGAGATAGTTACCTGTTCTGGAGGCTGCTAGGCTCTGAATAGCGGGGAGCAGGAGGCCGAGCTTGTGAGGAAGTCTACACCCTCGCCACTTAGTCCTCAGGTCCTTGCAGCCAAACCTGGGGAGGAAGCGCCTGGCACTACTAACTTTGCAGTTTGATAGCACTCGTCAGAGCACGCAGAATCTGCAAAAGTGGGAAGATGAATAGGAAGCCTCTGTGCTTATGAAATCCCAGAAAAGCTTTCCAGAAGCCGTCTGTGTGTCCTCAAGCAAGAGCAGACCTCACACAGGACCCCCAAGGTGTTTAAGACAGAGGCCCCCCCAGGGTCCTTTCTCCCTGCCCAGCAAGGCCTTCCTCTTGTCTCCCCTTCATCGTCCTGTGGTGCTCTCCAGCCTCACACCTCTGGTCTTCGAAGCAGGGAGAAAGGAAGCTCAGAGATCTTCCAATCCAGCTCCCTGTTTTAACGGGCAAAGAGACCGGGGACCAGAGACAGAAGGGTCTTTGCCCAAGATCACACAGCAACTTGATGGCTGACAGAGACTGGAAGTGAGCCTGCCAGGCCAGTGCTCCTCAGGGAACCCCTTCAGAGCACATCCTACCTCAAGAACACCGAGCCAATAGGAATGGGCACTGAGCTACTACTGCCCCACCCCACCCCGAAGTGGGGGCTGGTCAGCCTTGCCCTTACTGCCCCCCAAGCCTTTGCAGCTGCGCCCCCTCTTGCACAGCCGGTGCCATCCGGGATTGGTGAGAGGTGGGAGAGGCGGGAGCCTCTTTCCTCTCCAGCTTCTCCAGCCCCTTTGCTTTCCTGAGTCCACGGAGGGGTGACCAGAGGGCCTGATTTGCGGGGGAGACATGATCCCGGTTCCATCCCCTCCCCCTCCCACCAGATGGCCCTGCACACTCTCTGAGCCTTCGCTTCCTTGTCGGTGAAGCGCCAGACCCTGGCCGACTAGCCAGCCAGCCAGGAGTGGTTGCTCTGGGCCTCGCTAGCAAGGAGCTGCAGCACGCTCTCGGGGCTGCTCTGCCCGAGGCCTGCACGCCACAGTCACAGTCCGACCGGGCCGGATTTGGGAGTGAGTCCCGCTGCCCTCCCCAGCCACCCAGGAGGGCAGACTTGCTGGTTCTGGGCACCAGAGAGCAGGAGGGTGGGTGCAGGCTGCAGGCTCGCCTGGGCACTGGGGAGGGAAGGAGAAAGGAAGGCGGGGAGGCAAGGAGGCAGCCACGTGCAAAACGGCTGCCCTCTGCGTGTGCGGGGAGCCCAGGGCCCAGATGGCACTGTCAGCCCCAGCCCTACCGCTTAGGGACTATTTGACTGTCACGTCATCCTCAAACCTCAGTTTCTTCCTCTTTTTTTTAAATTTTTTTTTTAATGTTGTATTTATTTCTGAGAGACAGAGAGAGAGAGAGAGAGAGAGAGAATGTGAGCAGAGGAGGGGGTCAGAGAGAGAGGGAGTCACAGACTGAAACAGGCTCCAGGCTCTGAGCTGGCAGTCAGCACAGAGCCTGACATGGGGCTCGAACCCACGAACCGCGAGATCATGACCTAAGCGAAAGTCGGATGCTTAACCGACAAAGCCACCCAGGCGCCCCTCAGTTTCTTCCTCTTAAAAGCTGGAATGAGTCTTCTCATCCTGTGTACCTCAAAGGGTGCTGCAGGGGTGAAATGAGGCCATGACATGAAGGTCTTGCCCACTGGAGCAAGCACTGAACTTGAGGTTGGAGAGCTGGGTACCGTGCCCCAGCGGCCGCCTCCTGCAAGCAAGGTGGTCTTGGCTGAGTCACTGCCACAGTATCTCAGTGGCACGGACTACACCCCTGCCTCATTGCTGGGCAGAGCCCAGCCCCCTGTCCCTGAATGGAAAGAGCCTCTTTGACTGAATGAAAAGACTAAATGGGAATAATGATGTGCATAGTAACTATGTGCTGGGCTCGGGGTATATTTAGTCCTTATAATTCCATTAAGCAGGTGCTATTAGTATGCCCATCTATGGGTGAGAGAATCAGGAACACTAACATGTTCAAGGCTAAATACAGAACATGTGGAGGTGCAAGGGCTGGAACCCAGGTGTGACTCCCAAGATGGCGTTCTGTGTCCACACCTGGCCTCCTGTCCCCGAGCCCCTCCCTGTGCAGCAGAGGCCCCCCTCCTGACTTCCCCTTTGCCGCAGGGTACGACTTTGCGGCTGTCCTTGAGTGGTTCGCCGAGCGGGTGGACCGCATCATCCTGCTCTTCGACGCCCACAAGCTGGACATCTCCGATGAGTTCTCAGAGGTCATCAAGGCCCTCAAGAACCATGAGGACAAGATGCGGGTGGTGCTGAACAAGGCGGACCAGATCGAGACACAGCAGCTGATGCGGGTGTACGGGGCCCTCATGTGGTCCCTGGGGAAGATTGTGAACACCCCGGAGGTGATCCGGGTCTACATCGGCTCCTTCTGGTCCCACCCCCTTCTCATCCCCGACAACCGGAAGCTCTTTGAGGCCGAGGAGCAAGACCTGTTTAGAGATATTCAGAGTCTGCCCCGAAATGCTGCCCTGCGCAAGCTCAACGACCTCATCAAGAGAGCCAGGCTGGCCAAGGTGAGGCTGACCCTGGGAGACGGGGAGGTTCGGGATGGGAGGTTCAGGTGCAAGAGCTGAGGGCTGCCACCAGGTTGGGGGTAGGGGCAGTGTCCTCTAGCTCCTGCATCATGGGTACCAGCTGAGCCCCCTCAGTAGTCGGGGGCAGGATAGCCTAATGGTTATGATCACAGGCCCTGGTGTGGGGTGGCCAGATTGGAGCCCAACTCCACAGTTTATAAAATGTGATCCCAACCCTGGCAAGGCCCTTAGTCTCTCTGTGCCTGTTTCCACCTCTATAAAATGAAGGGGTGGGGGAAGGTAAAGTAAGATAAGGAATGTAACAGCCCCCACCGCAGTGCCTAGCATCCTCAGAGGTACTCAGGAAATGTTACCCGTTGTTGTTGGCTTCCTCGTCATCAACATCACCAGTATTACCATCCCTATAACTGCCTTGACCTTAACCTCTCCCATACTCTAACCTTTCCTGTGTGATCTAGGAAAACGGCTCAGTGCTACGAGCAAGGGGGTGGGATAGAAATTATTGCTGAGATAGCAGCAGGAGGAAGCGTCTATGGGAAGAGATGGGGCCAGAGCAACCCTGGAGGAAGGAACGGCTGAAGGGTTTTGAGTGGAAGGTTTCTCTCTGCTCCCATTTCCCAGGTTCATGCCTACATCATCAGCTCCCTGAAGAAGGAGATGCCGTCGGTGTTCGGAAAGGACAATAAGAAGAAGGAGCTGGTGAACAACCTGGCTGAGATTTATGGCCGGATCGAGCGGGAACACCAGATCTCACCCGGGGATTTTCCCAACCTGAAGAGGATGCAGGTAATCCGGGGTCTGGGGGTCCAGGACAAGGGACAGTCTGATTGCCCAGGATCAGAAGGATGGAGATGGCCCCAGGTCTGTGCTCCCTGCTGGTGTCACTGGGTCTGGGGAGAACACAGAGCCTCAGTGCTCCCAGGGAGGCTGGGGTATCATAATGCTTGCCTGATACCTCCAGTTTAGGACCTCCCCCAGTGACAGACACCACAGGCTTGGCATCCCTGCCCTGCCGCGTGAAATGGAATGTCACCTGACGCAGGGTCTCCAGGCCCTCGAGTGCCTAAGTTTACCTCTGAGCTCCTACTTGGGAGCAGTTTGGGACATGGAGAAACATAAGTCTGCACTAGAGATTGCCACCTTTGGGGTACCCCGAGGGTTCCTATCTTGGGCCCGGCACCGTAACACCTGATTTCTCACATTATTCCCCAAAGCAGTCCTCTGAGGGATGCATATTCTCCCTCCTTTTACAGATGAGCAGACTGAAGTTTACAAAGGTGATTAACCTGTGTAATTAATTGCTGGCAGCTTTCTGAGTGCACTGTTCACACAGGCTGCTGGGAATCCGTCTCCACAGCCCAAGCAAGAATCTACCACCCCTGTGCTAACTGGATCCTCTGTGAACCTCTGTCTCTTCATCTCTAACCTCAGGCTCCAGAAGCACTCATCTGATATGTACGCTATGAGCATCAGTGAGATAATAAATGGAAGGTGCTTCGCACAGAACCTGGCTCTTAAAATGCAGTCTTGAGTTAAGATGTCACCACTGAGGGAAGCAGAGTGACAAACAAGGGACCTACCTCTCTGTACCAGTTTTGCAGCGTCTCATGGTTCTGTAATTATTTAAAAGTAAAAGGTTTCTAAGAATTAGGGAATTTTTTAAAGAATAGCAGCACATGAAGTAGTAATATTGTTTTTGCTCTTGCTGCTGATTTTGATCTTTGGCTTGGAACTCCTTTCTCGGTTTAAGACTGGAGGTTCAGAGCATCCATATGGTCCCAAATAGGCATTTTTAGTTTCCTATGTGCTTTAAGGAAGAGAAAAAAATAGGCATTCAAATAATGCGTGTGTTCATGTAGCCATTCATTCCTGGAACCACCTACCACGAGCCCGTTAATAATTTCAGAATTACTTTCACATAACTCAGGGTTGTCACTCAGCTGTGGCTTGGAATACTTCCAACTTTTAGCTTCTCTTTCTGTTACGAATGTAACGATCTGGGGGCGCCTGGATGGCTCAGTCTGTTGAGCCTCCAACTCTTGATTTTGGCTCAGGGAACGACCCCAGGGTCTGGGATCGAGCCCCCGCGTCAGGCTCAGCATGGAGGCTGCTTCAGATTGTCTCTCCCTCTGTCCTTTTCCCCCACTCATGTGCTTTCTCACTCTCTCTCTAAAATAAAAAAAAAATTAAAATTAGAGAAGAATGTTGTGCTTTGGAAGCAAACATTTAGGAAGATAACATTCGAAAGGAACCACACAACCCCATTTTTAATGTGAGGAATCCTTTTGTAGCATAAAGGTTTCACCTTCGCATCTGTTTGCCAGACACATGTTAGGATCTGTTGTTCAGTGCCCTGAACCAGGCACGTAAACCAGTCCTTGAGCCACTGTGCCCCACTGATATTAGGATATTAGGATGCCTTTTTGGAAGCCCACCAAACACACCTAGAGGTGGGCAGGCTGTGAGAGATGCCAGGGACCCCGGGCTTGTCTGCTCATGCCCCGTATACCCCCCACCAGCCTCCACCTGCCTCCCAGGTTCGGCCCTGCCTTAGAAGGGAGGTGAGAAATGTACAAGCTAACACTCGCCCTTGAAATGTCGCCATGGGTGTTTTCTGCATTTCCCTGCAGGGAACTCGATGTGCTTGCCCCTGAGACTCGTGTGCACTGGCCTCTCTGTCCAGTGTCCTGAGATAGCTGTGGTCAGAGCCAAGGGCAGGAGCAGAGAGCTCTCACCTTGTCGCTGAAAAGACCAAGGAGAAGCTGGGCGTTCTAGACTCAGACCTCTCAAAATCGCAGAGATGTGGCAAGTGGGACATATTTCTTCTGCCATGTGGTGTGGGTGTCACGGGAAGGCAGGAAGGGGTGCTTTTACAGACTCTGCCTGCCCGCCTACTCTGTCTACTGTGTCAGAACCCACAGGGGAGAAGCAGGTGTTTGACAACTCTCCAGGTAATTCCGATGCACAGCCTGAGTAAGAATCACTGGTTGGAGTTGAGCCTTGGCTTCTGTTAGGATTTGTTTTCAGTTGCCTGTGCCTCAGTCTTTCCTTCCCTTAATGGGGATAGAATGTGATTCCCCTCCCTCAGAAAGGCCCCAGGGGAGCGAATGAGATCACGCAGTGAGACCTTTGCAATGTTCTCCAGTATTACCGCTGTGATTAAAGCAGGGAGACCCGTATGCCTCGGTCTAGAGGACAGAGCATTCAGGAACCACCCTTCAATGGCCAAAACTAGCTGAAAGAGAAATGGCATTGCTTTCCAGAGTATTAAAGGGAATCCAGATAAATGGATCAAACCAATACTTGTTCAATTTCCTTTTCTTCCCCAGACCCTGCAACTGTTATCTCCTGAAAAATTCCACCAAGAGCCAGTGTGCCTTTTTTTTTTCTTCTCCTCCCTCCTATCTTACAGTATTTCATTATTTCGTGACCAGCTTAGCCTCCAGGGCTGTGAACATTACAGCATTCACAGAAGGCAGCATCCCCACCAAGGGGAAGTAGCTCCTTCCCTTGCCGTCTACTGTCACCTTCTTTTGTCTTCCTCCTCCCAGGACCAGCTGCAGGCCCAGGACTTTAGCAAATTCCAGCCACTGAAGAGCAAGCTGCTGGAGGTGGTAGACGACATGCTGGCCCACGACATCGCCCAGCTCATGGTGCTGGTGCGGCAGGAGGAGACCCAGCGGCCTGTGCAGATGGTGAAGGGCGGAGCGTTCGAGGGCACTTTGCACGGCCCCTTCGGGCACGGCTATGGGGAGGGGGCTGGGGAGGGCATCGATGACGCTGAGTGGGTGGTGGCCAGGGACAAGCCCATGTACGATGAGATCTTCTACACCCTGTCACCAGTGGATGGCAAGATCACAGGTGCCAATGCCAAGAAGGAGATGGTGCGTTCCAAGCTGCCCAACAGCGTGCTGGGCAAGATCTGGAAGCTGGCTGACATTGACAAGGATGGCATGCTGGATGATGAGGAGTTTGCTCTGGCCAACCACCTGATCAAGGTCAAGCTGGAGGGGCATGAGCTGCCCAACGAGCTGCCTGCCCACCTGCTGCCCCCATCCAAGAGGAAAGTTGCTGAGTGATGGACAGAGGAGGTTCAGAGCAGACAGGTGGTATTGGAGATGGGGGAGAATGAGATGCGTGCGCGCGCATATACACACACACACACACACACACACACACACACATCTTGAGAAATACACTACAGATGAGAGGGGACAGGGATCGCTAGTTTTCCAGACTGGTCTTTGGACACATCTCCAAGTTCTCAGCATTAGTAGAAACACCAGAGTGCTGCCAGGGACCCAGGTTCAAGCCCAGGTCTTCATCCTTCTTTCTCTTCCATCTCTCACCACCCACAGAGGAATTTCACCTCCCCACAGGTGGCCCATCCACCTCCACATTCCCAGGCTCAGAGCAGATGGAAAATGCTTCTCATGCAATAGGCACTGCACTGTTTTCAGTGCCATCTCCCCCTCTTTGGCTTCCCAGTGGGAAAAAAATGCTCCAGGTCTGAGAGATGTGAGATGAGGGGCCACTGCAGGGAGCAGGGGTGGGGGCAGGGATGGTGTAGAATGAAGCATCCTCTGCCTGGTCCCAGATTTGAAGAGACATGGCCCTGAGCTGTGTGCTTTCCTAGGCTCAGGCTGTCTCTGCCCGCGCAGACCTGCCCTTGATCCCTACCCCTACTTCATTTCAAAGAATCCCAGACCCGGAGAGAGGGGAAAAAAATGGCAGAAAAGAAAGCAAAGAAATTGCCCTAAATCCTCAAGCCAAAGCCAGTCAACGTGGCTTTATTCCACAGATTGTGTGAGGTTTGTGTTTTTTCCACCCATCCCTGATGTTTTTTGGGATGCTCAGGTCCATCTCCCGTTTATCCAGCCTGCCCTGTGTGCCAGGAGCTGTGTTTGGCACTTTACATACATCATCCTCCCACTCTGCCCTCACCAGCCCCCAAGGAAGTAAGCATCATTCCCTCCAGTTTGCAGATGAGGAACTTCACACTCAGAGGAGTTTAGGCGACCTTCCCAGTCACAGAGGTCACACGTGGTAGAGAGAGGATTCAGAGCCAGGACCTCAGACCCTTCCTTCTGCTGTCGCGACATGTGCAGGATCCCAGCATCGCTAGGGGGCAATGAACCTTGGAGAGCAGGCCATGCACACAAGGCACCTCGGCCTCCCAGAGCGGGCGGCGAGGGAGGACGGCCAGCCAGCATGTGGTGGGCCATCAGTCTGGCCATCTGTCACATCGCAAAAGCAAACCGTGCCGTCTGGCTCTGCGGCCCATGTTCCCCAAATCGCAGAAGCCCAACAGCACCAGCGCAACAGTGGGCTGCCTGCTGGGTGCTGTTGGCTCCTGGCCCCGCTTGGCCGCCCACCCAGGGGCCTGAATCATCCCAGCTCAGAGGCAGCCACTGACTGTCATCACGTGGGACCTCATGCTGGCTCAGAAGGCTAACGTGAGAGGTCGGAGACCCTGTTCCCTGCAGGAGCCCCCATGACTGCAGCGTCCTTGGCACGTCGCCACCATTCTCCATGCCCTGTGCCCTCTTCTGTGGTTTCTCCCTTGGCTTGCTTTGTGACCACTGAACCAATCACTTTGTATGCTATACTCCTACTGTGATGGAAAACAAAAACAAGCATAACTTATTTTATATCTATGTTCAGACTATAGAGACAACATTCTATGTATCTCTGATGTGCTTACTACTGCAGTGCATTTGTCATTAGTATTCATGTTAATATAGCACAGTTATCCTTTGGTACCTGCTTGGCCACAAACCATCATTCCGAAGGAGGCTGGGGAGGTCAAGGGAGGGAGGCTGGGGTCTTACACAGGGCTCCTGGGGACGTCTTTGGGAGAGGATTGGGCTGCCCACAGCCAGCATTTGCACCCAGCATCCCTTTGGCCTGAAGCCTGGAGGCCCCGGTATTGTCCAGGCTGACCTGATGGAACCACCACTCCCTAGCACTCCTTTCTGGCATTGAGATGGTCCCCAAACTTCTGGGCTTCCTTCTGCACACACGTGTTTCTCTTTCTCCCGGAATGAAGGGCAAGGCAAGACCAAGGCAAAGAGCTCTAACCTCTAAGTTGAGGGCTAAGCATAGCAAAGGGACCATTTCTCAGCTCTGTGCCTTTGAGATGAAGGAGACAGCAGAAAGAGGTAAGAAGAAAGAACGGTCTGTGATAGTCCCCTCACCCCACTGCCACTCGGACATGTGCACCTTCCTGCCCTGCATCCCCCTGCCTCTTCAAGACTCCTGTCCCTGGGAGATCTGTGAGGCATGGGAATGTGTGTGGCATGTTTCCCGTCTCCTGAAAAAGAGGAAATGGCACTTGAGGCTCCTCTCAATGGTTGAAGGAACAATCAAGAGGCACTTTCTCTGGGGCCGTCCCTCTGGCTCTTGCTGCCTCAGCCTACTGACCTCTTTCCGGTGGCTTCAGGGGTCTGAGGCTAAGGCCTCAGCCTGGAAAACATCTGGGGTGGAAAGCAGGGGCATGCCACGGCGGTTTCACAGGCAAGACTCCCTAGAGAGCCAGTGTTCTGTCACTCCTTCCCCCACACCACTCAGCCTGGGCCACGGAAACCATCAGATAGGGAGAGCAATGCCTATGCCTCCCCCCTTCCCCTACAGAGCTTGGCCCTCATGCCTTAGAGCTAAATCTACTTGTATGCTGGTGTGGGGGACACTGGTGGCCAGGGCAGGACCTGGGCTCCAGTCTGCAGAGTGGAGGGAGGGTGCCCTGGGTCACCCCACATCCACCTGCCCCCTCTGTTCCAAGAGCCTGCATTTAGGTGTTAGCTGGTCAGAATCAGCAGAGCCATGTGGGGAGAACAGGCTTGCTTGTTTTCCCTAGGAGAGGTTCACTGGCCTCTATACATATTCCATCCTTTATTCTTTCATTTGTCCATCCACCCACCCATCCATCCATCCATTCTTTTTCTGACTCGGAAGACTCTCAGACCGTCCAGCAGAAAAACCCTTCAAGTAGAGATTCAGTCTTTGACCTATTCAAAAATACTTAGTAAACACCATCTGTGCCACAGGGACAATTCTAGATGGATCAAATCAAGTTCTGGCTCTTAAAGTGCTGGTGGGGGAAATGAGGTATTTATACAAACGTTGATAATGCAGCAAGAGACGGTGCCAGGGGTGGGGGATGGGAGAGCATGGCATCCTGAGAGCAGATGGCTTCCAGCTGGAGAGAAGGTGGTCCCAGCAAGCCTGGGCGGTGGTGGGGCGGGGGGGTGGGGGTCACTTGACTTGAACCTGAGAAACTGCCTAGGCTACATCTCTTGTGCCAATCACCTTCTCTCCCTAATTCAGGAAAGATAACCAGAGTTTTTATGCAAAAGTAAACACGCAGCATTCCCAGCCCACAAAATCATGACCCACTGAGAACCACAGATGTATTTGAGGAAAAGCATGATGAGAATTTTGCCTCTGGGGACTGTGATGGTTTCTCACAGACCATTTTCAAGTAAAAACCCTATCAATATCTTTAAAGCTGAATTTCTCAGGGTCTGGAGGAAAAAGTGGAATGATAATGGAGGAATGTTAAGTTGCCCCAGCTGGAGCCATAAGGGAAGCAGGACAGTGTGCAGGGCACGGCTCTCCCGTCTACCTCCTGCCAGAGGTGATCAGTGTCGTTCACCACCTCTTGGTTCTCCATCCTTCCAGCACAGGGAAGATTGAAGTTCTACCCCCTTGATGCCCGGCAAACTGTGTGACTGCTTGGGCTTGTGAAACAGAAGTATAAACCTGTCCCTTCCTTGTAGAAGCTGGTGTGTAGCTGGCCACCTTCTGTTTCTCCTGCCTCGTCAGGAATGCATGCAGGAGCAGGCATGAAGAGGGAGCCAGAGTCAGCCCAAGGCCCTGGGGCACTCTGACGACACTTACCAGTCTGCCCTGGACAGGTGGCATGACTATCATATAAGCCCAGGTCATGTTAATGCCAAAACACAGACGGTCATGAGCTATTCACCCCACTGCATAACCTAGACTACCATGACCAAAATACCCGGTGAGTTCTTCCAATAATTTAGTTCATTGAGTGGGTGTAAAGGAGAGAACTTCTGGCAGACAAAGTACCTGTCTTCTTAAGGACCAAGGTCACCTGAAGCTGAAGACACGTGAGAATTGTGCAGTCTTTCATTGCCTGAGCCACATTCTGCAGCATCTCCAAACCTCACTGCTGGCCCTTCAACATCACCATTTAATAAGGGAGTCAGACCCTGATGGGACCTATCTTTTCCCTGCAATGACACAGATGCTGGGGACTGACGGGGCCTTTGTCTGCCTAGAGCTAAATAGACAGTGTACAGGTTGGAAAGAAATAAACTACAATTCCCAGACCCCCTTGCAACCAGGTTCAGGACATGATTGTAGGTCCTGCCAACCAGATAGACTCACGGGAGAGTTTGCTGAAGCGGACCACCCCAGAGGCTGACCCAGCAGCCAACACATCTTCCTGGCTTTGCAGCTGCCTTCCTGTGCCCACAAGCTGGGAGTCTCGTTTGTGAGGTCAGATGAAGTGGTGGTAAATGACCACATGCCGCCTAGTGTTTGCCCACCTCACCACGGTACCTGAGCACTGCTGTGATGTGCAGAGGGGACCTGGACTGCAGCAGGGGAGGCTTCCTGGGAGATGTGTGTGTGTGTGTGTGTGTGTGTGTGTGTGTGTGTGTGTGTGTGTGTGTGTAGGCGTGCCTGCTGCAACGATGCACTGCAGTGGTCTTTGCTGCCTAAGTGAGGAGAAGAGAGAATGGCAGGGCTTTCCAGAGGGAAAGACGGCTGGGGAACTTTCAAAGTAATAATTCTTTTCTAAGCATCCAGATGGTATGAATGTGTATACTTAGAACACTTGAACCCATAGAATAAGGAAATGTTTGTTTATTTTTGAGAGACAGAGACAGAGCATGAGCAGGGGAGGGCCAGAGAGAGGGGGGACACAGAATCTGAAGCAGGCTCCAGGCTCTGAGCTGTCAGCTGGGAACCAACACTGGGCTCGAACTCATGGCCCCCAGGGGATGCACCGAAGCACTAAGGTGGACCCAGGGCCTGAGGCCAGGCTAGCATGTGTCTGACTAGGGACGAGCTGCCTGGATTCCAGCTCAGGACAAGTCATGTGGCCTCTCTGCTTCCATCTACTTACTTTCCCCTACATGGAGGTCATTTCAATGTTTCAGCGAGATTGTGAGGAATCCTGAGAGGGAACGTTCCCCCAGAACACCAACGCTGCACGTGTGAGCATCGTCAGTGTCACTAGAAGAGGTTTGCTTCCAGAAGAGGCAAGAATCCCACGGACAGGAAGGAAAGCCCTGGAAAAGTACAGAGGAAAGAGACTATGGAGGGTCGGGGAAGAATAAGCATGCTTGCGTACCTGAAAGGTGGCCTGGGGCCAGGAGACGCAGGGGAACCTGCAGCCCCTGGCCCTCTGTGGCCCCTGCCTGGCCTCCTGGCCACCGTGAACTTGTGCTGACAGCTGGCTGTGCTCAGGAAGCACCCATTGGGTGGGTTTTAGCAGGGGAGGATTGAGATGTGACAGACTCCAATGCAGACCGCCCGAGAATGTCACAGGTGACGGCAGGCCCTCTGGTGCACTGAATACATGTCCCAGATGGCAAATGTTTCTCTTCCTCCACACAGTTTCCAAATCACACTGTGTATAAGATGAAGCCTCCTTTTCTGCCAGCCAGTGTCTTTTCCTAGCATTTCTCAATCCTTGTTTGAGTAGCAAAGGCCAGCTCAGGGTAGAGAGGTGACCCAAAATAAGACCGGGGTTCGGTTCACCTTCACGAGAATCAAACATCCTGGCATAATGGCGACACTGGTAAAATCTGACTTTGGTCCAGTTTCCCTTCTCCTGGGCCACTGCCTCCTTGTTCCTCCTGCTTCCCTTTCCACACCCATCCCAGGAGGCCAGAGCATCCTCCATCCCGACTGGGCTTCTGTACTGTGTAGGCCAGCGATGCGCACACACAAACACACATACACACACCCCATTCCCACCACCAGTGCCTGCCCCATCCCGCAGAGAGTGGTCTCCCTCTGCCGAGCTGGGGAACCAAGGGCATGCTCCTTTGATCACGGGACCTGTGGCTGCTGGGACTCGTCACAGGTAAATCCCAGCTGGGGATGGGGCAGGAGCCCAGGGAGAGAGAGAGGTTCCTGGCAACCTGGCAGAGAAGAAGGTGAGAGTGTCAGGGGCAGGCAGGTGCCGGGACATACACCATGCCGGCTCCTGCCCACATGCAGCCTCCCCCTCTGGACCTCATCCGCTCTTCAATGCCCCCACAGCTTTCTCAGCAGTCCACAGTCATTCCCCTCCTTCCAGAAAATCCTACTTCTTAAGAACATGCCGTGGAATGAAAAGACAGAATTCACTCCGGGGAGGTCAGCTGGCGCCCTTGCCCCCAAGCAGAGTTGCTGCCCAGGCCGCAGAACAGATGCGGCTTGTCCTCTTGATACCCTGGTGTGTCCAGTAGCCGCAGGAAGTGAGGCCCGAGATAACAGCAGCCCTGAACTCTTCAGCGACATTTCCTGGAACTTCTTGAGATAAAGAGAGAAGAAGCAAACCGCCTCTGAGCTGCAGCGCTGGGCCAGACGGCACTCCTCAGCCCCAGGGACTGACTTCATGTCCAGTTTGGGATTCGGGCCCAGGGGTCTGTGTAAACGAAGCCCCACTTTACGCACCAAGCATTGCAACCAGGCTACCTGGACCAGGTAATGACAAAACTTCTCAAGGCAGTATTTTCTAAGACTCAATTCAAATACTGTCCCCAAGGAATGCCTGGGTGGCTCAGTCAGTTGAGCCTCTGACTTCGGCTCAGATCATGGTCTCAGGGTTCATGAGTTCGAGCCCTGCATTTGGCTCTGTGCTGACAGCTCAGAGCCTGGAACCTGCTTCATATTCTGTGTGTCTCTGTCTGCCCTCCCCCGCTTGCTCGCGCTCTCTCTCTCTCTCTCTCTCAAAAATAAATAAATATTTAAAAAAATAAAAAACAATGCCCTCCCCAAGCAGATGGGACACCTCTCCCTCCATCATCCTCCCCTCCATCTCCATCCCCAGGGCTCTGTCATCTCCATCTGCAATTGTCATTTGCATTACTGAACTCCACAATCCAGACAATAAACTCCTTAAGGGCACAGAGTATACCGAGCTGGGTCCTGTGGCCGCCTTGCTGCACCATCTAAGCTGTCCTTGAGTGTTTATTTCCCCCACTGCTGCCAGCCCTCAACTTCCAGCTGACTCCAGAAATTGCTCTCAGCTGCAGAAATCTGCTTCCGTGGGGGCCACACCCTCTTCCCGGGACAGCTACATCCTTGAGTGGTCAGTGAGGAAATATTCCCCAACCTGGAATAGTTCTGCTGCGCCATTCGGGCTTTGGAACTCCCGGCGGGTTAGCTAAGCCCTCGTGACCACATGGCAGCAGGGTGACCCCCTCCACCCACTCTGCCTCCTTCCCTTCCCCTTTCCCAGTGTTGAACCCAAGAGCATTCTCTAACAAACTTCCTGCATGCTAAACTCCATGTCAGAGTTGGCTTCCCTGGGCACCCGACCTACAGCAGAGGGCCCGGCAAATCGGAGCTGCTGAATAAATATCCTTTGGCATAATTGAACAACCAATGCATCCATGACAAATCCAATCAGAGGATGGCCTCATGGGGACTAGTAAGTTGACCATGTAAATAGGGGCAGTGTCCTTGCCAGAAAATGAGTGCCATGTGACACCAGACCCTACTTGGCAGGCTGCTTCGAATTACTGGGAGAAGCTGGAATGATGGAACACACAGGAAAAGCCAAAAATGGTTCCAGAATTACATCTCAGGTATCTCTGGCCAGAAGGCTGTTGAAGAGTGAGGGCTAGGAAGGGCCACAAGATTCTCGCTCTGTGCAGAGTGAGACCGTTTTGCAAGTCACTCTCAATCTGTAGTTTCTTCTCTTTGTACCAAGAGCAAGTCCCTTGCATTCTGGGACATGCCACAGCTCTGAGAGAGATAGAGATCAGTAGTTGGGGGAGAGAGTATTGTTTCCCCGGCCACAGCTCCTGCAGCTTCTCAAGAAGCAAGCGTTACAGGGAAGGATGTGTCCTGAGGAACAAAACGGGTGGAGATGCTGTCTTTAAACAGGAGCTCAGATGACTGCATATAGATGTTGTAACGTTCCTACATTAGATATAAAAGCCCTGGTGAGGAGTGTGGGTTTGCTTTTAATTGCAGATTCATAGACTATAAAAGAAGATCAGTGGATGACTGACATAAGATCAGTGGATGAACTGGTATCACAAAAGAAGATGTGATGGGGATCAGAACACCCTCAGCTGCTTTACACACCCAGTGGCCTTGGATTGCTAGTGGCTGCAGGGACACCGATGGGAGGACCTGGGTCCCAGGGTGGCTTCCGGGACCACTCTGGCTGGTATAGAGATGAGGAAACTGGCACGTTTGTCCTAAGGTGCCACCAGCTCCTCAGTGAAGAGGAATCAGATTTAATACGAGACCCCTTTTGTATATTATGAGGTTTATTATACACACAATGATAATGCTATACATAGTTAATAGTGTAATAAGCCATGCAGATCTTACTCCATATCCTCAATCATTTTATCATCTTTGCAAAGTGTGGAGAGAAACAATCCTCTTCAGATACTAGCAAACAAATAGAAGCCTACACACCATGAATCCCAACTGATCGTTGGGATCATTGATAAAGATCTGTTGGCCAGAGTGGGCAGAATGGGGGAGCACTGTCCTCTTGGAATATGGCTTTATAGTTCTGTTTTCTTGGTTGTGGATGGCCAGGTTATAGAGCAGAATGGGCCCTTGGAAATCCTCCTATCCACCCAGCTTCAGATACCCACCAATGGAGTTCGATCACTTTGTGACTGTCCCTGGCCACCCATATGTCAGGACCTATTTCTTTTGGATGTAATATCTTCCTGCAGTCACTACCTGGTTATTACAATACTTTGCCTTATAAACATGCACATGGAACTGTATAAGAAAGTAGGGTTATACATTCTACACTTGTCAAAACTGTAGAATGTATAACACCAAGAGCAAGCCAAGGTAAACCATGGGTTTTGCATGCTAATGCTGCGTCAGCATAAGCTCATCCACTGTGACAGGGGACCACTGCTGTTTGGGGCACTGAGAGATGGGAGCAGATGCCTGTGTGGGGACAGGCAGTGTAAGGGAACTCTGTACTTTCTGCTCAGTTTTGCTGTGAACCTAAAACTTCTCTGAAAGTAGTTTATTAATTTTAAAAAAGGAAGAAAGAAATCAGGCCTTCCCTGTACACATGGTGCTCAGTACCTGTATGCAGTGGTGACAGACACGCTGTGGGCATGAGCTCTGGGGTCCATCAGCTGGGTTCCCTGGCTCTTTCTTTCTTACCTCACTTAGGCAAAATAAAATCCATGACTGTTGGGTGTTGTGAGGGATTGAATTTGAGTTGGAGGAATTTAGGTCTAGAAAAGAGAAGATTTAAACAGATACTCATTTAATTATCTGCACTGTCCTCATCTTTACAAGGGCAACTTGTCTTGGGCACACAGGGTTTCTGTTGTCCCCAGACCCCCTTCCCAGCACCCCAACT
This sequence comes from Hyaena hyaena, assembly GCF_003009895.1. Lineage (NCBI taxonomy): Eukaryota > Metazoa > Chordata > Mammalia > Carnivora > Hyaenidae > Hyaena > Hyaena hyaena. The sequence goes on along the minus strand of NW_024082203.1, from coordinate 19,303 downwards.
TTGGTTCTTTAATTGAGGTTACTTCCCTTTGGTGTGGATCCCATTTGGTCTAGGCACAGAAAAAATTACACAGATGACTTATTATTGAAAGAAAAGGAGATAAGTTGCAAGAAGGGAAAGAATGTTTTTCCTTTCCAGCTCAGGAAATGCAACTCTCTAGATAAGTTTTTTAAAAATGCCTTTAAATGTCTCCCAATGCAAAAATAAAATTTCCTTTGAAAACGAAATGTATCATTCATGTGTCTCAAACCATTGTCTTTTTTTTTTTTTTTTTTAAGAGCTTGGGTTGGAGGGACTGATCAGTTTCAGACCTCTCCCTTTCTCTGTGAGCATGAAAGCAAGAAAAGTAGGATAATTCTTCTAATGCCCTTCCCCTGGCTCTTCCCGCTGCCCGCAAGGCCGCAAGGGTTTCTTACAAAGTTATTTCAGTTATTGTAGTTTCTGGCCCTAATCCAACATTTTTGGCAAAGTATGTATTGAGAGCATGGTGGTGTCTACAGGGCTCAGCATCCGTGTGTGTGTGTGTGTGTGTGTGTGAACTGTTTTTGTCCTGGTTCTCTATGTGGTACAACAGTTCTGGAGAGTTCTCAGGAACAACTTCGCAAAATGCCATACCAGAACCTTTCTATCCTGTTTCTCTTAAGCAATCTGGCTTTGGAAAGGCAACACTGAAGAGTGCCTCCAGCTGAGCAATTTGAAGTTCAGGACAATGTTTACATATTATTAAACAGTCCCCTCTCAAGGCCACCATGTGCATTACCAGTGCCTCTGAGGCATATCATCTGGACAGGTAATTGAACCCGCCTTTGAAACACATCTGTAAACTACAGGTAATTAAACCCGCTGCCACAGGGTTGCCATGAGAATAAACCTGGAAGATGTATGCAATGGACCTGGCACAGAGGACATGCTCAGTAAATAGCACGCCTTCCTGCTCCTTCCCTCTTTGTGGCTCTGGGGCAAAGGCATGGCTCTATACCCTTCCCTCCTGGCGCTGCCTGCCAACATGCTTCCGCACACAGTGGCCAAGGAATGAGCCTACTCTGGCTGTCACCACTTTCCCCACTTTTCAGCCCCGGTCCCAAGTCCACAATGACTCTCCTTTCCTGAATTTGTTAGTACCCACAAAGTCAGCATCTAATAACAAAAGACTGAGCTACTTATTAAGGGTCTCAAGCATCTTTGTTTTGTCTGCCAACCAGACTATAAGGTACCAGAAGACAGGCTGGAGTTTCCTGTGCCTGTTTTTTTCTACCACATGGCCTCGACTAACCTGGGGCTGGGTATTTGGTGCTGCATAAATTGGGATGGGCCAGGGAATGGAGTCCCTGGAAGTCCACCATCAGAGAAGCCTCCAGCACAGCACAGTGGTAGAGGACACACAACAGTGCTGGGAAGCCTGAGTTCTGGCCACTAGAGGAGAGCTCTCCAGTCCCCCCATAGGCAAAGCTTATGCCTCTTCGGTCCTCTGAAACTGAGGCAGGCCAAATGGCAACAAGGACAGATCTTGGAGGGCAAGCCTGTGCCTCATGTCAGCAGCTCCCTTTCCCCACTGGAAACTCCAGACACCCAGAAACCTACATAACGTCAACTTCTATAACGATGACTTACTTTTGGATGAGTTGTGAAATTCACCTCCTTGAGCATGAAAGCCTTCTATTTTACTTTCCAGAAGCGCTTGGTGTTATTGAGGCACTACTACCCTGTGTGGGGAAGGTAGACCCATCCAGCTGTGTGTAAATGCTGATTCCAGGGAGTCAGAGACCCAAGCTGGAAACCCAAATCTACCATATATTAGCCTTGAGTGACTAAATATTAGTGTTCTTCACCTATAAAATAAAGGTAATGATGCTTTTATCCCAAGATTTTTTTTTAAGAATTAAAGTTATTAATACCAGGCTATGTGGACCCCAGAACAGCCCTGTAATGTAAGCACTCTTATGACCCCTAGGAGGCAAGAAACTTAAAGATTAAGTCTCAGAGGAGACATCAGAGTTACTTGCTCAAGGTTGATGCCCAGTAGTGGCAAGTCTAGGAAAAGTAACAGGAAGTCTTTTCAAGTGTTGTTATTCTTGGGGCACCTGGGTGGCTCAGTCAGTTAAGCATCCAACTTTGGCTCTGGTCGTGATCTCATGGTTCATGGGCTTGAGCCCCACGTTGGGCTCTGTGCTGACAGCTCAGAGCCTGGAGCCTGTTTCAGATTCTGTCTCCCTCTCTCTTTGACCCTCCCCTGCTCATGCTGTCTCTCTCTCAGAAATAAATACATTAAAAAAAATTTTTTTTAAAGAGTTGTTATTCTTGTGTATGCCTGGTCTTTTCATCTGTAATTGGACTTTTCAAAGATATAAAGTATACATTCTACCTGTTTTATATCCAACTATATAGCTTTTTTAAACACACAAAAAATGCTTAATAAAAGAATGAAGGAGGCTTTTTGTTTTTGTCTCTTTTCAGGAGCAAAGGGCACAAATTCTTCAAGGAATTAGGAATCAGAATACAGAAAATCATAGATTATTTACATACAGCTCCACTAGAGACAAAAAGAGAGATTATTCTTTAAAATCCTTTCTAGACTTTAACACTGGATATGAAAAATAGCTTAACCATTCAAGCTGTTGACCTTGTTCATGTCTGCAATTTCGTGTGATCTACCTGCTCATTAGTTTCTGACCATCATCGTTCACTGAACAGCCATGCTCTGCCCCTGAACTCCGATGGAAAAATGAATGAGCCCATGGTGAGTGAAAAGCCCTTTATCAGCTAGGCGAATTGCTTTCCAGGTGAACAGAGCTCCCAGGATTTGACTAGCCGGTTCTCACCTGTCCCCATCAGGGTCCTGATTGTACTGTGAAAGCCTTGTGATTAGGGGCTTGGATTACTTGCCAGGGGTGGGGGATGGTACAAAGGCAAGTGAAGACAGCTCCTTCTCACCCCAACATAAGGACAAGAACTCTTCTCCCAAGTCAAGGACAGGGTATTTCTAAAAACTGTCAGAATTCTTGCCAAAGATATATCCAGATTTCCTTCTATGCCTTTGGGTGGAAATATTCCATTCCCAGTTTGAATAATAAGGCCTCTTTCTCCTTACTTCATGTAACAGCCAAACTTCAAAGGTTGTGTACCAAAGGGGCACCCGAGTGGCTCAGTAGGTTAAGCGTTTGACTTTGGCTCAGGTCATGATCTCACAGTCCGTGGGTTCAAGCCCCATGTCAGGCTCTGTGCTGAAAGCTCAGAGCCTGGAGCCTGCTTCCAATTCTGTGTCTCCCTCTCTCTCTTCCCCTCCCTTGCTCATGCTCTGTCTTGCTCTGTCTCTCAAAACTGAACAAAAAAAAAAAAAAAAAGTTGTGCACTCAACCAAGGGTGGCCGACACTCATGAAAACCTGCTAATATGAAAACCTCTCTAGATGGACTGCATCATCTCCATTTCTTCCCATCCTTACTCAGTCTGCCTAATGGATCACCTTACCTGCCTGCCTGCCCTGTATAGGCATTTGTGCAGATCAGTGAGGGCACAAGTCCAAGACCTGAGCCTGGAGGGGTGTTGCAAGAAAGCAGAGGGAGGACTCACGCCCTCGACCTGAGACAGAGAAGCAGCAACTTCAGAGCTAGAAGGAGAAAATGGGATCCCAGAACCCAGCGGTTACCAAGAATGAGGGCTGGTGGAGTTTGATGGGAAAGGTTCAGGAGTCATCTGGAAAGTGAAGGGACATAGTGAGATTGTGGATCCCATGTGGAAGAAGTCTAGCAATCCATAGATGAAAGAGACTGGAATAGGAGCTCAAGGGGAAGTAGAATTGTTTAATGACAAGGAGTCATGGGCCTGTTTGCAGGTTAGGAAGAAGTCAGTGAAGAAAAGATCTTTAAGGTGACCTACCACCCTGGTTTTCCCAGAACTGAGGAGTTTCCTGGGGTGTGGGACTTTCAACGCTTAAACCAATAAAGACTCAGGCAAATACAGACCAATCAGTCATCCTACAAAGTGCAAACAGGATAGTATGGGGATGGAGACAGAGACCTAGAGGATCCTGGAAGAGGTAGAAAGGTTAACAGGAAAGGACAATGAATTCTCCCTATACACCAATTTTTATGCCCCTGAGAAGTATCTTGGTGCACAAAGAACACCTGGGTATATGAATGACAGAAACACATTCTCAGTTGCTCAGCGAGTCTGGCACAGGGCTGAAGTCTGGGTGTCCATGCTAGTTCTCAATTCATGCTCTTGATTAACTCACTCCATTATCTAGAGCCTCCTGGTCACTGACCTCCCAGCTCTACCCTCCAACTCTTCAACTCTAGAACTCAAGCTTTCACAGTTAGTCCCTCAGCTCCTGTAAATACAGCCCCTGGGAGCGAAGGCCCCGGACCCGGCTTCTCTCAAATGCTGCAGGGACAGGAAGCGCTCAGGCCCATAGCATGGGCTCGGGCTTGCCTTTGTCCCCTTCCATCTGGTGACAGCCCTGTGGAACCCACATTCTGAAATCCCCCCTCTGACACTACATCATACCCAGCCTCCCCATCCCGGGCTACTTCTTTCTACAGCGGCTTCTTGGGAACGGGGGTTAGCCACACAATCCCTGTTTAGTGCCTCTTCTCTCAGAGTTTAGGAACTTCTCGAAAGCTGACAAACCTCTCCCCTTTATATCTGCAGGAGTTAGAAGCAAACAAGTTGTCCTGAAAAGATGGAACCAGAAAATCAGAGAATAGCTGTGGCTGTGCTATTAGCCATGTGCCTCTAGATCAGTAATTGAAGATCTCTAAGCCTCCATTCCTGTATCTGTAAAACGGGTATACAATGCCTACCTCCGAGAGCCAGCCTAATCAAATTAGAAGGATAAACAAAAATTTTAGACACATTGTAAAGAATTCTAAATTATTGGGGTATCTGAGTGGCTTGGTCGGTTAAACATCCAACTTCAGCCCAGGTCACAATCTTACGGTTAGTGAGTTCTAGCCCCACATAGGGCTCTGTGCTGACAGTGTGGAGCCTGCTTCGGATTCTTTTCCTCTCCCTCTCTCTCTGCGCCTCCCTTGTTTGTGCTTTCTGTCTCTCTCTCAAATAAATAAATAAAATCAAAGCTTAAAATAATTGTACATTCTTAGACGTGCCATACATAAGCCAGCAGCATGGGAGGAAATAATCAGTTTAAAAAGACATACTAGGAAGCCAGCAATAAAGACTTGTTGAATGGATATAAATTAATAAATGAGTGTGGAATCAGTAAGGTCAGAACTGTGCAGAACCTAAAAACCAGTCATTGCTAACCTAGGTATAAAAATAACATGAGCAATCCCAAGTGCATGAAGATAGAAGTTTGAAGTAAGTCGGAGGTATGAAGACAGACAAGGTGGCAGGACACCAGCTGCAAAGCACTGGCCACAGAGGATGTGTCACAGCAACCAGCTGTGCTCTGGCCATGAGAAGCCTCCTACATGTGAGGCCAAGCACGTGGTATGCTGTGTGCTAAATCACCCTGGAATCCCATAACAGAGGCTGTTTGAGCCAGACACGGTGCAGACTTGAATGGAGACAAGTCAAGCAGAGAGGTCCAAGACAATAGGCATGCTGGCTCGTGGTGAGCTGGAGAATGTGTGGCCTTTAATAGCGAGATACTTAAAAATCAGTTTAAAATGGGGTACCTGAGTGGCTCAGTCAGTTAAGCAACCAACTCTTGGTTTTGGCTTAGGTCATGATCTCACAGTTTGTGAATTGGAGCCCCACACTGGGCTCTGTGCTGACAGTGCAGAGCCTGCTTGGGATTCTCTCCCTCCTTCTTTCTGCCCCTGCCCCTGCTCAAAGTCACCTGCATGAATAAACATTTTAAAAAATCAGTGATGGACATAGAGGAGGGCACTTGTTGGGATGAGCACTGGGTGTTACATGGAAACCAACTTGACAATAAGCTATAAAGGAAAAAATAAATAAAAAATTTGAAAAAATCAGTTAAAAACAAAATCTTTGCCAACCAACCAAATATGGATGAAGAAACTGGCTGAGAGAGTGGAAGAGCCTGCCAGTTCATGGCAACCCAGCTAAGGGAAGGTAGATCTTCTGACTATAAGCAACACATTTTTAAGATAGCAGGGGAGAGCCTAGGGCCTGTGGACAAGGCAGACATGAACATGGGTCTTCTTGCACTCCTCAGCTCAGGATGAGCCTCAGACCATTTTCAGCACTGGCCTTGTCCTGATGCAAATTCTGAGATAAAAGTGCAATAAAAAATGTTCAAGGGGCCAACAGAGGGGCATAATGCCCCATAGGTAATGAGGCACAGCAAGAGACGAGCTGTATTAGTCAGCTGGGACGGCCATAGTAAAGTCCCACAGACTGGGAAGCCTGAACTACAGAAATTCATATCCTCACGGTCCTGGAGGCTAGCAGTCCAAGATCAAGGGGCGATGGTTTCTTCTGAGGCCTTTTTCTTTGGCTTATCTTCTCCACGTATCTTTATATGGTCTTTCCTCTGTGTCCTCTGTGTCCTGATGGCTTCTTTTTTATAAGGACACCAGTGATGTTAAATTTGGACTCACACTAAATAAGTCAGGCAGAGAAGGACAAATATCATATGTTTGCATGTATAGGAGGATTAGGAGGAACTTGACGGAGGAACAAGGGGGAGAAGAAGGGCGGAAATGGTGGGGGAAAGGGAGAGAGGCAAACCATGAGAGACTCTTGAATGCTGACAAAAACTGAGGACTGATGGATGTGGGGGGGAGGGGGGGATGGGCATGGAGGAGGGCACTTTGGGGATGAGCACTGAGTGTTATGTAGAAACTAATTTGACAATAAACTATTTGTAAAAAAAAAAAATTTGGACTCATACTAATGATCTCATTTAACCTTAATTACCTCCTTAAAATCATAATCTCCACATACAGTCATATTCTGAGGTACTGCGGGTGAGTCCACATATGAATTTTGGAAGGGACACTGTTCAGCCCATAACACCAGGTGTCGTGGACACAGCGGTGAGCAAAGCTGACGTGGCCTGGGCCTTCAGGTAATTCAGAGTCTACTGAAAGCATTCTTTCTTCTGGTTCTAAGCTTTACTACTTATGGGACTTAGACAAGACTACTTAACGTCAGTAAACCTCAATTTTCACATCTGTGAGATGGAGAAAATACCACCCATACTTAGAGAAGATAACAAGACACGTATAACGAGTCTGTCACAATATGTGGCCCTCGTGTGTCCTCAATAAATGAAAACTTTTCAAATTTGAAATGGAACATCTTTTTTTGCCTGAATTTGGTCTGTCCCATTCCAGGGGCAAGATGAAAACAGGAGCATAACTTATTTGTGGAGACAATGAACATGTTATCAACAGAAATGCACATTCCGAGATAATGCAGGCTCTGCCTCCCAGGGTCCAACTTATCCCTCCCTTGTCTACTGAGGTGGGTTGAGGAAGGACTGGCACCATCTTGAACCATAAATCATTTCTAAACAGTTCCTGGAGGGCACCAACCCCCAGAGCAGCACCTTCCACGCAGCTAAAGAATTTCCTGCCAAAACAGATAAGAATTTCCTGTTTTGCTTTTCATTATTACTTTAAATAATCATACTCTGGGTCTTGGATGATCACGAGTAGCAGGAATTGAAAGGGTGTGTCAACGTCTTTGCTAGATTAACTCAGGGCGATTGCTTTAGAAACGGCAAGTTGAAATCTGGACAAAATGCACAAAATGACCAGTCAGGAATGAGAAGGGATATCTGACACTTGGGGTTGCCCTTTGTTTGTCAAGGCACTTTGCCCATGCCTTTGACCATGACTCTAGACCAGGAAGAAGTATCCTTCCTGTCACTCAGCCCAATTTTCACCTTAGAGTTCAGAGGGAGCCCCCACAAGCCCTCCGGGTTACCCCTTTTCCCACATGCACACTCAACAACCATCTAGGGCTCTACACACACTCCCTCGCTTTATGCCCTCCCTGGAGAAGAGAACAGAGACTCCCTGTTTATCTCTAGAGCTGAGCGCACCTCCCCACCACCCTCACTCCAGACTAGCTCCTCATCCTGATTTCCTTCTTTCTGCAGATAACACCCCTTTCTTCCAGTCATATGAACACAATACCTCCTGCTTATATTTATTTCTCTGTCTTCCTCCTTATACACCATCAGCTACCACCCCCCCCATCACCTCCAGTCCCAAGGATAGCAGTGGCTTCCCACCTAGTCTCCCCCACCCCCTTCTCTGGGGCTGCTGGTGCCATCCCCACACTGCTTTCCAAGTTCACAGACCTGCTCAGACTTTCAGGGCCTAGCAAATAAGCCACACACCCCTCCTCCTGGCTCTCCAAGCCACCTTCACTTCCTAAGCCACTGAGATTTAAAGGTTGTTTGTAATCACAGCAAAATCTAGTTGTCCTGATGGCTATAACATGAGACCTAAGAGGCCATCTAGTCCCCCTCCTCTGCTTCACAGGTAAGGAAACTTGGGCTTGGAAAAAGTGAAATGAGTTGCCCAAGGTCACATCATTAACAGTGACTCAAGTTTAGAACCAAGTTCCCCTAACATCTGGCCCAATACTTCTTTCATGACACCATCCTGTAGATCCTTGAGTCAAGGACCTAAAACAGGAGTCTGGGATCCCAACCCCTGCATCCCCCACCCACCCATGACTTAGCTGTGTGATCTTAAGTAAGTCCCTTCTTCTTATAGGCCTCAGTTTCTCCTCTTCTAGATGATAATATGGGACAAAACTCCCTCTGAGTCTGCCTTGCTACGTGCCCCTCTGCATGCATGATCTTCCCTACAGGGGTCACTATGGTGCCGTGCACAGAGGAGGCACTGATGAGGTGATCCACGGTGCTCTCCGGCATATCCCCAATTTCCCATGGAAATGACCAACCTGCTTTCTCCAGGTGGGCAAAGCCAGGCAGATGCACTGACCCACTCTCAGATCTCCCCTCCCATCTCCTTGGTCCTCATCCAGTTGCCCACAGGTAAGAGTTTCTGCCTGAGTCTCATCTACCAGACCCGCCTTTGACTGTCCCTCCCTGAATTAACATTCACAGGCCTTAGCTGATGCCACAAAAGTACCTGGCTCTTGGCAATAGGTGTGCCCTACAATGAGAGGTGTGGGCTTGCTTTGTCCTGAGGGTGCTCCTTTGGTCTTTTCTTATCACACCTCAATTCTTGAGTATCCTAAGACTTTCAGCCTTTTCACCTGGTTATTTCCTGTCCAGGACTAGCTCTTACTTTCTTCTCCTTGGTCTTCTGATCTCCTTTCTCTAGGCTGCACATGCACAAAAAGAACCAATTCTTTAGAAGACACCTATAAAGTTTCTAACATGTGGCAGATTATCTCTTACTGCTGAACATGGCGGCAAAGTTGGGCCTGCCCCTTAGCCATTAGCTACATGCCTAGCATTAAGGGGGTGGTCAACCCCGGAGCAGGAAGGATCTCAGAGTATGGTGGCTTCTAATTGGGGGCAGAGATTCCGTGAGCTGGTGCAGTGCCTCTTGGAGCAAACATTTTGCCACAGACACCAGTTCGCAAGGATAGTGGTGGCTGTGAACTTCGCCCTTTGCACCATGGGAACAAGGGTAGAGGGGGAACAGCCAGAGGTAGGGGTCCCTGCCGCCTTCAGAGCTGTCAGTTAAGCCCCCTGTCACCTAACCCTGCACAAGTTAACTGGCCAGACCACAGATGGAAAGGAACGCAGAAGGTGTAATTCAACCTGTGCATGAGAAACACTGTCCTGATCACATATATATTTCAAATGACCTAATAGTCACATTCGTAAAAAGAAACAGGCAGGTAAAATTAATTTTAATATACGTTTTATTTAACCCATTACACCCAAACTAATATTATTATGACATGTAATCAGTACGATTATTAATGAGAAAGTTCACATTCTTGGTGGGGGGCAGTCTTCAAAAGCCAGCATGCGTTTTACATTTTACAGCCTATCGCAGTTTAGAGGAGTCACATTTAGGTTACTCACCTGTGACTTGTGGCCCCTGCATTGAGGATACAGGCGTAGTCAAGCCTTTTATTACTACAGATGAGGAAACTGAGGGCCCAAGATGAGAAGTGAAACCCATCAAGATCTCAGCCTCAGAGGCAGAGTTAAAGCCTAGGTGTTACACAACATTCTTTTAGCTGTACCACTAAAAAACAAAAAACAAAAAACAAACCAGAATAGACCAAAAAGTGCCACTCAGCAAGCAAATAAGATGTTGGTTTATACAAATCCCAGACGAAAGGCTCAGGGCACATTAGCAGGGTTATAAGGAGTCACGTGACTTTCAAGTCCAAACAAGCCACATGTTGAGAGAATTTCTTACCACCCTCTGCAGGAGGTAGTGATTTGTGCTCAGTGAAAGCCAAGCGAAGGCAGCCTCCCTGCACAACACAACAGACAGGTATTCCTTCCAGGAGAAATGAGTCCTGCAGGGCTGCCCCTCCCCCAGGCAGCAGCACCCACAGTAGTGGCCACGGGGTCCATTAGCTTTGTTTCTGATCGGCAGCAGGATGTTGAACAAAATATTGGTGGTAAAGAGAAAAGAGTGTGGGTTTTAGAATCAAGTTGACCCAGGTTCCAACACAGTCTGGCCTCAGTAAACATTGGCTTGCCTTCCCTGTTCTTCCTGAGGCTGGTATCTCACAGCAAATCAGTGCCGTTCTCCTAACTGCTTGGGGGCAGGGGGTCCTCTGGCTGAGGGGCCACTCTTAGGTAGCTGGGATCCCTTAGGTAGCTGGGGCTGTGTCAGCATACTCATGAGTGTCTCTGGCAGAGCTCCCCAGGCCTGACTGTGACCTGCGTGGAACACGGCTCTCCTACAGTTGTGCGTGACCTTCATGGCGGCACTGCTGCCCAGGGTGAGTGGGGAACGAAGTCAGGATGTCGCGGCTCCTGTATCACCAAGTAAACCTAGGACTGAGCACTGGGAGCAACTGTTTTGAAAGGAGAGACTTAGGGAGGGGATAAATTTAGTGCCCACCTCGGATAGGAGAGTGCTTTCTCTCCCTTTGGTATTTTTAATTCTAACATCGATAAAAATAGAATTTCCTGTTGACCTGATAAGAAATTCTTGTTCTCCCATGGAGCAGGGCACCCTACATTGGGGGGGGGGCATGGATGGTGGGGGTTACCAACTACTTCCGGCATGGATAATTAAAGAAAGGAGGGGCTGGTGGGCCTCAGTTCACATTTATTTATTTTTAAAGTGTAAAGACAGCTCATACCAAGAAGAATTGCAGGGTGTGATTAATAGTTTCCTACATACGTCGAGGACGTTGGCTGGCTTTGGAAGACCTACTCCTGCTGGTTCCCTGGAACCCAGGATATTTTTAGTTGCCAGATGCCATTTGGTCCAGACTTTTCGGGCAGAGCTGTCGGACCTCACATGCGGAACATGGCACAGAACGGGGTGCAGGGGCCAGGCCCCAACCTTCACCCCAAATCCCTGCTCATCCCAGCTTCTGCTCTACTTCTAGGGGAGCCCCAGAGCCCCTGGCACCAGAGCCCCAGCTGGCTTCTGCACAAACAATTCGAAGACTTTGTCTCTGGTGGACATTTGCGGTTCTGGGGCCTCCCAGCAGCCACTTCCTCTTTCTTCTGTTAACTGCTCCCTTGTTTGCATTTGGAGAGCCACCTCCTCCCTTGCCAGGAAGCAGGCCCGATGGAGTTGCCAGTCAGGAAGGCTGCCCTCCCCTGGTCCAGGGGCCCATCATCCAGACCCTCTCCTGGGATCTGGAAGCTTGAGTGGAGCCACGCAAGGCAGAAAATGACCCAGCCCTTGTGCGGTCTCTGCCCCTGTGAGCCTAGTTCATTTCCCCACTTCTGCGGGCTACCCAGTAGCCTTCTGAACATTTTCATTTTCTAATACTTGCAAATAACACCTTTTGACTAACACACAAGTGTACAGAGGGTGACTCAGAAGTGACAGCTTGCACATCTTCTAACAGGGAAATGATAGGCACAGCACAAATGCATGATCCTTGACTGCTTGAGAAACTCCCGCAGAGGACAGGTCCTATAGCCTTGCAGCAGCACTGTGAGGAAGGCCAGCAGGGATCACAGCACTCTGAGAGACATACAAGCGACACCCAGCCTGGGAATGGCAAGGCCACCACTTAAACACTGGCCTGCCTTCTCACCCCAACCTAGGGTGTTCTCCATCAGACGGCGCTCTCTCTCCCAGACTTCTTGAGCTGGCTTGGAGCTATTTCTGCAGGATGAAGGATATCCAATATTTAGCTTCTTCTGCCTACTAAGGCCAGTGTCCTGACTCACCAGTGACTGAAACTGGGCCCCTCACCCCTGAAATACATTTCACAAAGTCTGACTTGTCACAGCATCCAAGAAAAGTACACACAAAGACACAGCATTAAAATCATCTTCAAAATGTCATTGGGAGGGGCATTTGGATAGCACCGTCGGTTAAGCATCCAACACTTGGTTTTAGCTCAGGTCATGATCTCATGGTTTGTAGGTGCAAGCCTGAGTCAGACTCTGAACTGATAGCATGGAGCCTGCTGGGTACTCTCTCTCTCCTCTCTCTGCCCCTCCCCTGCTCTCTAGGTCTCAAAATAAATAAAACTTTTAAAAACTGTCACCAGGATTGTACACACATGTTCCTACTGACCATCCACAAAAGCCAAATTTTGGAACAGCCAGAACATCCACTAAATATGAATGAGTAGGAGTAAACAAATTTGGTCTAGCTACATAATGGAATACTACTCAGCCTTTAAAAGGAAGGAAGTACTGATACATGCTACAAGGTGGATGAAACTCGAAACATGCTGAGTGAAAGGTGCCAGAAACCAAAGGTCACATACTGTGTGATCCCATTGATGCAACATCCCAAAGAGATAAATCCATAAAGACAAGACCGTTGGTGGCTGTCAGGGGCTGGAGGGAGAAGGAAATGGAGAGACTGCTTCATGGGTACAGGGTCTTACTTTGAAGTAATGGAAAAGTTTAGAACTTGAGGAAAGTGGTGGTTACATAACATTATCAGTATTCTAAGTGTGACTGAACTGTTCCCTCTACAATGGTTAATCTCATGTGAATTTCACCTCAAAAAACATGTAAAAACTGAAGTTGACAAAACAATATAAAATGAATTGGAATAAACAAACACAAAAAAAGTCACCAGGACCCATCCTTTCCTTCTTATTCCTACTAGTCTCCCTGACTTCTTTCCCTTTCCCTTCCTTATTTAAACATTCACACTCACCTGTCACAGGACTCCCTTCACACCGTTTCTAATCACCATGTTAGCTCCCTCCACAATGTCCAATGGCACCCCAGTGACTGCAGATGAAGGCTCAGATTAGTGTTCGAAATCCTCCAATCTCTGCATCTAAACCGCCAAGCATCCTGTCTACGTGAGTCAGGCTGCTGTCCTCACGTCAGTGGCCACAGAGGTCCATGTGCTCTTCCTGGAGAAAAGATCCCCATGAAACTTCACCCTCCATAAGCTAGATGATGATGACAATGCTCCCAAACTCCTGTGGAATACTACTAAAGCTTCCATTTGTCCAAAGCCTTCTCTGTTCCAGCTCTCCAAATTGCTGATACTGGAGTATGGATCCTTCCCCTTAGAACTGAGACAGCCTCCCTGATCTCCCTGCTTGTGTGGCTGGCTCTGGTATTAACTCCTCTCTGGCAGCTATTTCTTCCCCTTTTCCCTCTGTATTAGACACGGTGCAGCCTTCTCTCACCCTGCATTTCTACCCCGATGACTTCTGTTCTTTGTTTTACATTTTCCTTTGACCTCTCCCCTAGTTGATATGTAGGATTTATATAGTTTATATATTTTTATGACCTATTAAAGCTGGACAATGACATTGGAATCAAGATATCAGGACAATTGGCATCTATGGGGAATTTTCTCCTGGGGTGGTGCTGTGAGTTAACAGGCCAAGAGGTCCTAAGAAGATAAAATGAGATCTCCTGAGAACAAACATCTCTAACTTGAGGACAAAGTTCCACTGGCCAACGGCTTTCCTAGTCCACTGTCTGATGGAGGATGTGACTTACCTACAGTGATGGGAAGGGCTGAATGCAAGATAGTTTTCAAATATTGCCCTGTGGGGGTAGAGGCATATCTGTTTGAGTTTTTGACTGAATGGTTGTTTGGTTATTTGTTTCCTCCTGGCTAATATGCCTTTATCACACACAGGCACTTTAGAACCAATGAGAGCTAGGATTCTGAGAGCTACATGGAAAGGACAATGGCCACCAAAAGAAGAAGGGGTATTCTGGTAACACTGTACTTATAGTATTTTACCTAATATGTATAACTGTAGCTAGAGAGAGATCAACTATCTCTATCTCTACATTAGAGGTGAGGAAACTGAGGCTCAAATAGTTAGCCAGATTGCCCAAACATAAAGTTTGACCCACAAAGTATAGACTGAGTTCCAAAGTCCCCACTTTTCCCTCTGTTCCAACTTCAGGGCTGCTGCTTCTCTCCTTTCTTACTCCTCCCATGAGCTTTTCTAAGACTTAACTGGCCTTAGGTTAGCTCCCCCACCTTGAAGGTCCGTTTTCTGGACTCCTACAGCACTTACTAGCTCTGTTACTCACATGAACATTGTTTTCTTAATCTTCTAATATATTCTGGTCTAACCTAATCTTTTAATGTATTTACTACCTGCTTCAAGAGTGCACACCTTTTATCTTCAGTAACAGGGGAGATTCCTGGGGAGAAGACCGCGGTTCTGTTTTCCTTTCCCCAGCTCTGCCAAGCAAGATGCTGAACAAGCAGGAAGCACCCATGGCACCCTGGGATCTGGGAACTGAAATGGGCTGGAAAGATAGTTGTCTTCCAGGACCAGATCCCTACAGAAACTCTCCAATGATCACAAGAGCAAAGAGGCAAGAAATACATTGTTTCAACCGACTACCTTACACCTGGTCCCTTCTGCCCCTCAATACCAGTCTGTAACTTCTAGGAGAAAAGAGTTAATTCCCTTCCTTCCAGGATTTTGGCTCTCAGAGTTCCAGAGCTGACAATCACTGCTACTGAACATCAGTCAGAGGACATAGGACTCTGCACTTCTAAGTAGTCCAGGTTCACAATCCCTTATCCTAAACCCTGGGAACCAGGTGTGTTTGAGAATTCAGAATGCTTCAGAGTTTAGATGGGGAATGTGGCGTGTGTGCAATGCATCGTGTAACAGCCCCAGCGGGCTCCAGAGCGGTAGCTCATTAGTGTTTCTAAATATAGCTGTGTGCCACTTCAGGATAGGCTTTGCTTCCAAATGAGTTTTGACCCCAACCATACAGTTTTCCAAGCTTTTTCTACTTTAGAATTGTAGATAACAGACCATGGACCTATAATAGGTAGGAATTTTTGCGTGCTATTATGTGTCAACTCTGCTAAATGCCTACAGCAAGATACCTCATTATCATTCAGCAATAGCAGCATGAGGTAAATTCTTGTTTTACTTCCATTTCACAGGTGAGGAAACTGAGGCTTTATGAACTTGCCTAAAGATCATGCAGAGAATGGACATTGGAGTAGGACTTCATGGGTAGTTTTGGCATCACCCCCCATCGCATGGGTGGTGCCTTCCGGGGACATCTATGATGGTGGACCTAGAAAACGCAAGTGATTCTCATGGGATCTGTGGGCTATAGGTCTGGGCAGGTTTCACCCAAGGGCATGGAGAGGTGGAGCCTCAGGTCTTACAAGCAAGAGACAAGAGAATATCAGTCACCTTCTTGAACTAATTGAATGTCAGGTTCAAGGACAAACTTTAGCCTTGGCCATGAATGAGATACACATGACATGGGCATCACCTGTCCTGGAGGGTCTGCATACCACAGCGACTAGGGCAGAAGATCTGAGGTCAGACCGTGGGGGTCAAATGCTGTAACTCGCTGGGGGATACTGGGCCAAACAATATTAACGCAGCACCCGACATGGAATTGGCCCTCATTATTAGCTTCAAATGAAAGTACACAAGACAAGAAAATAGGAGAGTAAATGGAGAACACCACAGAGAGAGGGAACCAGCCATCTGATCCTTTGGTGTTCAGGTGTCCTGTCTGGATCCTCTCTATGCTAACATCACCCCCATTGCACCATTCTCCACTCTCAGCTGTACCAGACTGAAGGGTTGAGGGGCAAGAGCAATGTCATGGGGGCGAAAGGAAGGTAAACGTGTCCAGAGAGAGGTCTGTCGGGAGATAGTGTGGCTGCTTCTCACCAGCTTGCATGGAAGGAGGGGTGGAGTGGGGCAGCCCTCCAAGCCATGACAGAGGCCTTGTGCGTAGTCTCTGAACAGCCCCAATGCAAGTGGATGGGTTATGACATCCTAAATTTCATTCTACACAAATGCCCTGGGAACTGTGTCAGCTGCCCATGAGTTTCCTCCTGTATCCCTGAGAATATATGAAATAACAGCCAGCCCTTACAGAGAAAAGTTTGTCCTTCCCCCACAAAACACATGCTGTGTATGTTTGGCCATCTGGACCAGAAAGAAAAAATTGGAACTCTGTGTGGTGGTGGATGTTAAATAGACATATTGTGATCATTTCTCACTTTCTCTCCCTCTCTATATATAGAATCATTATGTCGCACACCTAAAGCTTATATAATGTTATATGTCAACTATCTCTCAATTAAAAAATTTAAAAATAAAGTTACACCAGCATCATAAAAAGAAAGAAAGAGCAAGGCCTTGAACTTGATCAAGAAAAAGAAAATCATCCCAATTTAAGAAAAAAAAAAATAAACTCAAGTGGGATAAATGTGGCACTGACCTCTAGCTTAAACACAAATGAAATTATCCAACCACACACATGCACACATGTGCACACGCACCAAGTGGCCACCTGGTGAAGTGTGAGCAGGTGACTGGCCCCTAAGGCCATGATTTCCCCTTGGGGGGGGTTGGAATGAAAACAGGACCACACTCCTTCATTGGGGTTTTGAGGGTCCACACTGGAGTCACCTCAGACCTGGGGCCAAATTCTGCATGATGTGCAAGGACACTATAGCTGTAGAGCCCTCCTTGGCTCCAGGAGCTCACAGCCAGGCACAAACACCAGCTGAAGTGCACTGGGAACAAAAAGATCCACAAAGACAGGGTGTTTGACCATTCACCATTCACTATCTCGTCCCAGGAAAGGACCCCATTTACCACCACGTTCCCAGGAAAGGTCAGCATTTGGCAAACACTAGGTGCTTGATAAATGAGTGGATAAATGAAAAGAACATGCACATTTTGGACATCATAATGGAGCCGTGGCTTCCCCAGAGGGGCTGGCTCTTCTCACTCTGCCCATCCTGGCTAGACTCCTCCTGGCCCGCATGGAGACCATCTGAGTGCCACGCCTGACACCCGAGGCAAGTGAGAGTGAGCAGAAGCCAGAGGAGTCAGCCCCTACAGGCTGGTCTGACATTACTGTGAGCAGTGGCCCGTCCACCCCTTATTTAAAGCTTACAATGTCTGTTCTTGTTGCAGAGACAGACCTGCCATTAAGAGCTTTCCAGACCAAACCTCAGCGGCTCTGTAGAGCAGTAATTAAATCACCAGACCATGATGCCTGCTTTCTGTTCTTTTCACACCTGTCTGCCAGCAGCTGGGCCACTGGGTAAAAGAAGATCTTGGCTGGGCCCAGACTGGTAAGTGCCCTACAAAAATATCCAAAGGCCTGAATCCGGTGGGGAGGGAGATGGTGGTCTGTATGCGCAGGGCAGCATCTAAGACCAACAGCAACGGGCTGACATTTCCTTGGGGGCTGCCATGTGGTCTGGTGTAGCTAGAGCTGGGGCTGCAATGAAAGCTCGCATACAGAGTCAGGAATAGGATATTGATATCATACAGAAATAAGCACCCACTTCCTGAGTATTGCTTAGGTGCTCCTGTGCACCAGGAGCCAGGCTGGCATCACTGTCTCTCGGGTCCCTCCTTAAGTGGCCCAGAGTTTGGCAATTTCCCTAGGCTGAGGGAAGCACAGCGTGCCCACAAGAGACATTCTAGAAATACCTGTAGACTGGGCAAGGGCAGATCCAAAGCCAGGCCCATGAGAGATTCTGCTGTCAGGTTCTCCTCTCTCCGTGGCACAGCTAGGGGAACCCATGGACAGAGTCCTGGGTTTGCAGCATCAGGAGGGGAAAGGAGAAGCTTCTGGACTCCCAGGTACCCATCAGAACGGAGGCAAGCATGTCACTTTCCTCCCTCAGGATCCCTGGGGCCTTCTCCAAATACACACAGCCCTGGGGCACCTGGGTGGCTCAGTCGGTTAAGCATCCAATTTTGGCTCAGGTCATGATTTCACAGGAGTTCGAGCCCCACATTGGGCTCTGTGCTGACAGCTCAGAGCCTGGAGCCTGCTTCGGATTTGGTGTCTCCCTCTCTCTCTACCCCTACCCCTCCTCTCAAAAATAAATAAACATTTAAAAAAATACACACAGCCTGGAATTTCTGCTCCACTAAGTGTCCAAGAATAAGAGAAAACCCAGAGAGCCCCGCTGAGTTCCCCCCGCCCCCCATTCCAGGTCACATGACTGAAAATATCCAGAGCTCTTGAAGGGGCACATTCCTCACTGGAGCCTTGACCCAAAGCAGCCTCTAGAAGAGAAAGTGAGGCTCCAACAGGCCCTTCATGCCTCTGCTCTGAGGGCCTTTGGTGAGGAGACCACAAACAGAAGCATTTCTGGGGCTTAAAAGGTCCCAGAAGAAATAATACAGGAGGCCTGTTGATTTTTACTTAGAAGGAAACCCAAGTAAGTTCTGTGTATTTCCCTGGTAGCTGACAAGTCCAACGAGGTAAAAACAGAAATGCTTATGCTACCACCAAGTGGGGAAGTTGGTACCTTTGCGTCCCTGATGCCCCCTCCACGACTGACTGCCAGGACCTTCCTTGCCTTTTTAGGATGAGGACAGGCCTAGGTCTGTGAATGGGGAGAACAGCCCTGGAGAGGGGCTGAGGCAAAGGAAAGTTTCCACCCTGGAGGAAGCAGGCTGTGGCCCAAACCTACAACCCACAGCTGGTGTGTGTGTGTGTGTGTGTATGGGGGGGGGGGCGGTTAAATTTACACCCACCCCAGGATGTGTGTTTGTGGCCGGGGAGGGTGAGAGAATGTGTGTGTGTGTGTGTGCGCGCACGCACGCGTGCGCTCGCACACGCGCGTGTGTGTAGGAAGAGAAGAGAGGAACAGAGAGAATAGGTGGGGACACACAAATACACAGAAAGGCAGCCATGGACTTGGCAGAAGGCTGTCCTGGGTAGGGTGCCGGCTCAGCCCCAGGACGCCCAGTTTGGGCCGCACTTCTGGCCCTGCAGATAGGCGAGCTCCGGCCAGCCAGCCCACTCCTCACCC